>NC_091825.1:139916969-140141969 GCF_038994185.2 Dermacentor albipictus | reverse complement strand
CCAGATCGGTATGATGAAAAATGAAACGAAACGCCCAGTGAACGGTCACAGAGAGTTAATACAGAACGCTTTATGCTTGTTCAATAGAGACTGTGTTGAACAGAGTTTAGTGTTCTGTGGAACTCGATCACGGATAGTCTTGCTTGAAGTGAGATGAAACGGGCGACGTATTGGCGATACATGAGACGAAAATTGCACACATACGTACATTAGAGCCTCTCTACACTAAGTTCATAACACTATCACCAAGATTTCGTTAAATTAAATTACGGGTTTTACGTGCCAAAACCACGATCTGATTATGAGGCACGTCGTAGTGGTGGACTCCGTAAATTTGGACCACCTGGGGTTCTTTAACGTGCACCTACCTAAATCTAAGTACACGCGAGTTTTCGCACTTCGCCCCCATCGAACCAAGATTCCGTCAACAATAAAAGCCAGAGCAGCTTGGCAAAACCAGAAAACAGCCCGCTTAAGTTAATTCTCCTTCTGGTCTATTTGATGTTGCTGAAAGTGCTACTGACCTGTGTCGCCCAAAAGAAATGGCTTGAGGTGGAGAAAGAAAAACAGTTCCGAGCGTTTAGATGCTGTCAAGGCGAGCAATGTCATCCAAATCATGATGCAAAAAATAATAATAATACAGTTGCAAATTAAAGGTAAATGCAAGAGACATGCGTTAGCATTACGTGTATATATATATATATATATATATATATATATATATATATATATATATATATATATATGCGTATATATATATATATATATATATATATATATATATATATATATATATATATATATATATATATATATATATATATATATATATATATATATAAGCCTTTTTTCGCAAGTGCTCATTGCTATTGGCTGCTCGCCTTCTCTAATATATCGAGCGTCAGCATACGCCGGCGTTTTCTCTTACGAACAATTCTAGAGTAAGAGCTTTATGTGAATACAGGCTCTGCATATTTGAAATCTACTTTAGCTATCCCGCGTAGGGACAGACATGTGTGTCATCTTTACATTGCACAGATGGTCTCACGGACATGCGTGACTGCCCTTAACCTCCCCCCAAGACCGCCATATCAGAAAATTACTCATGCGTATATTCAATTCTCAGCCCTAATGACAAACATTTACCAAACCATGACCCAATTTTTGAGCTCATGCCCGTCGACTTGTGTAACAAACGACACTGGTTCGCCTACGATCGTCAATCATATCAACAGCTGTCTGGCACATCGTCGCGGAGCAACACAATAAATTATGTCATAAGAAGCCAACAAACACTGACACCAAGGACAACATAGGTGTCAGTGTTTGTTGGCTTCTTGTGATATGACTAATAAAAATCGGGCCCCTCTGCTAACCCCTTTCTTCTCGTTTATTACAATAAATTATGGGGTTTTACATGCCAAAACCACTTTATGAGACACGCCGTAGTGGAGGACTCCGGAAATTTCAACCACCTGGAGTTCCTTAACGTGCACCTAAATCTAAGTACCGCGGGTGTTTTCGCATTTCGCCCCCATCGAAATGCGGCCGCCATGGCCGGGATTCGACCCCGTGACCTTGTGCTCAGCAGCCTAACACCATAGCCACTACGCAACCGCAGCGGGTACGGAGCAACATAATCGGACAGGTCTTATCGAAAGGCGAGTGCGGGACGAAGCCTGCGAGTTCGGTTGTTATCGCCGAAGCACAAGCACGCGTTCGTGCTCCGCTGCACAGAGGAGTTTTATCTCTGGCACAGATCCAACGACCTCCACGTGTGCTCGACGAGGTGAAAGGATTGTGTGATTAAACTATCTCAGTGACCTTCTGTGAACCTGTCGCTCCTATTTCCATTCCTTCGCTGTGAAAGGCAGCAACAGCGACTAAATAAACCACACTTATTCCGAATTAAAAAAAGAAAAAGAAAAAGACATCACAACAGTTTCGTGCTTTTTATATACTCCGTCTCACGAACTTTGCGCTATACAGCGAAAATTATGGGTCTTGTCAGCCAATGTCTATTTGTTTATCTATTCGTGTGATTGTTTATTTGTTGTCGTTTTTTTCTTGCGACCAAAGTTTGAATTAGTACCTGACACCCAATAAGAAATTATAACCCGTATTCACAAAAGCCTCTTTCGCTATAATTGTTCGTAAGAAAAAAAATTTTGCCAATGCCGATGCTGGACATATCGCCGATGCTGGACATATCATTAGCAAAGCATCCGGTCCGGCCAATGGGAAAGATCCCTGACGAACGAAAAGCTTTGTGATATTGGCCCTAGGATCGCCAACACGCCTTCTAGAAAGAGGAAAGTATCGCACCATGTGCTTCGCTAATCCATCCGTTAATCTCCTAATCAACCGAATGTCGCACAGGGGAGGATTAGCGACGGTCGGTGGCCGCGGCTCAGTGGCTGTCGCATTTAGCTGCGTTCGATTCGCGGCCACTAAAACGGCCACGACGACCGTATTCAGATGAATGCGGAGGGCAAGAAACACCCACGCGCTTTGGTTTAGATGCCCTTTAATTAATGCCAGGTGGTCCAAAACTGTACGGATGCCTACACTCGCTCCTAACCTCCTAACCTAGTCTGTAGCTTTTGGACGCAAAATCCCGTCAAGCAAGGCTTGTCGAACTTCATGATATATATATATATGGCTCTAGTTTGAATGGTTCAGAAAAGGGCAAAACTGTGGTAAATATAACATCAGCCGCAGTCTACACTACACGAAGGGAAAAGCCGAAAGAAGCACGTCCCACTCACGGCGTTTACGCGCGGAGCTCACTCGGCCAGATAAGGGTCGTTTTGCATACGCCGTTTCACGCGACGCAGCCATCGTAGAAATTTCTAGCTCGTGAGCCCCACCCCGCATGCCGACGCTTCTTTCGAGAGCTCGGAACCGCTGGCGTGGCGCGATCAAGAGCATCGATTTTCGCTCCCCGCCTTAACTCTCTCTTTTGCTGTCATTTTCCACATTAGTGTTCTACTTTTTCTTCCCCTTTTTTCCTTGTTTCTTTTTTCCCTCCCTCGTCTTGGCATTTTCGGGCCTTGGTAGTAATGGCCTCCGCAAGAGACGCCCATCGCGTGGTTGCCATTTTCCCGGCACGGCTAACGGCTAAGTTAGCGGGCAATCAGAAACCGTGCAATAGCACAGACACTTGGGCAATACGGCTGGATTCGCTGAATACAGTGTAACAGAGCGAAGACGGCCTATCGCAAGAATAGAAGGGGTGTAGGGCACGTCTCTATGTACCTTACTCGTCCCGCGTGCGGTAATTGCGCGGGGTATCTGCTGCTGCACATAATAGATCTGCGCAGGACGACAGTGTCTCATCCACTGTCAAGGAGAACACCTTAATCGGTATTACGAAACAATTAATGCACATACAAGCCAACGTGCGAAGTGAGACCTCCCACGTAATAATACTTGTTGTCTGCCTCGTTGTGCTTTCTTGCTTCCAATGAAAAAAGAAAGAAAGAAAAGAAAGAAAGGCAGTGAGAATTAAAGAACCGTCTTTGGCGCAAATGAGGAGCCCTCTTTCACTTTGATCACAAATGTGCGTCTAGAAAACAGAGTCGTGTTCTTATAACTGAACGACAACCAGCGGCACGGATGCACTTTGAGAGAGAGAGAGAAATAAACCATGAAGCGGTACATACGGCATGTTTCACTTGAAAATAGGCCGTATGAAATGGGCCTTCGGTGCATGTGATGACGATAATAGAGAGCGTTAGTTTAGGGGACGCAAGCCTTTTGCGACCCCTAAACTAAAGCTCTCTAATGGGGGAGAAAGGTGCGTTGCGGGTGACAAACCGACTGGCGGTCGATTCTGGGGCGCTATGAGAGGAAGGCGGATCAAAGAACGCTGAACAGGCGAGGTCGCAGCCGTACGTAGAAAACGAAACATTTCGACCACAACCACCACCATCACCACCACAGAATGTGATCAAAGACGACGACCTCCTGCTCGCCATCCGCGTTTCAAGTAGCTTTAGAAACCATCAAGAGGAAGCGCACGTTCTAGCACACGCTTTCCTTGCTTTTCACGAACGCCAGTAGAGCTAGCCGAGCACGATGCCCTCCCTTCTCGGTGTCTATTGGTCCTCTTGTGTGTCGCGCTGAGTGCGGGAGGGAGACTGAGCTTTTGTCCGGGGTCACGTTCGGTTCGGAACGCAGTTAAAATCTCGGCGCTGCAGACAAATGCGTCGTTATGTGCGCTGCCGCCGCTTTCTCGCCATTCATATATATATATATATATATATATATATATATATATATATTCGTCGCGGATCGCGCGCCGGAAACGACTTCTTTTGTGCTCAGAAACACATACTTCGCTGGCCTCGAAAGGAACGCCTTTGCTCCGAGGGTCCTAAGCAAGCAGGTTCTTGGAAATTATTCATTGCGCCGTAAAAACGTGCCACGTCTTGACACACGGAGCCCACAACAGGCCTAAGTGTTGCTTGAAAACGAAGCCATTGCTCCAACTGATAGCTCGCGAGTGCCACGTATGTGAAGCAGGTCGACGAGTCGAGATTTCAATAATACTGTAAGTGTTCGTTACCATGCATAGCTGAACGACGTAAGAAATAGACGAAGCGAAAACAGTCGTTTCCTAGCGTCCGCAGAAGAGATGGTAAAATAAGTGCACAGTGACGCAGTCCACCTTTGGACTTCAACCCGAAAGCCTATTCCTAGGAGTATACGAGCTGTCTTGAAGGTTAGAAAACACCCGCCGTGGTTGCTCAGTGGCTATGGTGTTAGGCTGCTGAGCACGAGGTCGCGGGATCGAATCCCGGCCACGGCGGCCGCATTTCGATGGGGGCGAAATGCGAAAACACCCGTGTACTTAGATTTACGTGCACGTTAAAGAACCCCAGGTGGTCTAAATTTCCGGAGTCCTCCACTACGGCGTGCCTCATAATCAGAAAGTCGTTTTAGCACGTAAAACCCCATATATTATTAAGGTTAGAAAACGTCTCAAGAACGTCCGTGGTCCGCTGCACACCTGTTGGTAGTGCGCTTATGGTAGAGAGCAGTTAGCGATTTAGCCATACACTATAACACAATATACACCCTTAAAGGTGAGAAAGGGTGTAAACGTGTCTATAACTCACATCCTTAGGGTGTTAATTATGTAGCTCAGACCCTAAGGGTGTGAGTTATAGACACATGTACACCCTTTTTCACTTTTAAGGGTGCAAATTATTTTACAGTGTAGGTATACACAGCCCTCCTTGATACAAAAAATGAATACAAACAATGAAATGTGCAACGTTCGGCAGCCAAAAAAACGCCGTTGTCATGTGATTGTCAATAGTCTTTTCAAATCATTTCTTGCTGCGATAACTGCTGTGATTTTCTTGCCTGTTGCAGGTGGAGTGCGTCGTATTCTATCCCTTTCCCGCATTACGCTCATGCGTTGCTCATCCCAAATTCCTTTTATACGAACGAATGTGCATGAGGAATGGCCACAATATGTTGCACGAATCGGAATGTTCGGTTTGTCTGTCTTATTTGCGTGTTTCGGTTGGTGTACCTGTGCATACGCGTGTGTATATCTGTCTTTCTCTGTGCCACGAGTGTGCTAGCATACGTGCGCGTGCATGTGGTTCTAGGTATGATTTGTCTTCGAAAGCTGTCAAATCATACCTCGTAGTATGCGCATGAAGTTACTCTTACAGCCATCTCCGGCAATCTCTAGCTCCTCTCTGTCAGCCATCGACACTAATCATGAAACTTAAGTGTGTAGAAGTAGGATGCGGCAATGTGTGAAAGAAACGAAGTGCTACCTCTTCAGATGTGGTGACGTAGCGCGCGCGCGTGTGTGTGTGTGTATATATATATATGTGTGTGTGTGTGTGTGTGTGTGTGTGTGTGTGTGTGTGTGTGTGTGTGTGTGTGTGTGTGTGTGTGTGTGTGTTTGTGTGTGTATTAAACGCTGCTTGCTCTTCTACGTAATTTCGACTCTGTAAAGAGCTATACCATGTCTTTCAGTACAACGCTACCCCAACGCTGCACTGTAATGACACTCAATATACATGCTATACAGATGCACAGCACTGTGAGACCAGCGGCCCTCTCTCTCTATGCTATTTGGATGTGGGCGTGCTTTCTGTCACATGTCAACAGCCATTTGAGCACCGTAGAACCTCCAAAAGGCTTCACGCTTGGAATCAGAATACCGTGTATACCGGTGAAAGGTCACGCACAGGCACATGCACTATACACGCCATAAGCTTTTCAGCGCAACTTTTATCACGACGCCAACAACAATAAAACAAGGCAACACAAATGAGCACAGGAACACTGGGCCTCTCGTTATCTTGCCTCGGCGTGCCTGACAAAAGTTCCCGTTCTGTTGGGAATGCGATACCGAAACGGAAACGGGGGAGGCACAAAGGAAACGAGACAGTCAGAGAATTCTAAAACGCCCCACAAAATGCACGATCCGCTCCTTGACAGTCGCCAAGCGCGCTCGCCTTCGAGTTGCTTCCTGTTTGAGCCGGTGAACCCCCGAACGTGTCCCGATTATTCAGGCAGGCAGGAAGCGTCCAATCAGCGGCGTGCGCCGGCGTCGAGGGAGCGCCGTACGTCGCGCCTCTCGGCGCTAGCGGCAGCGGGTCAATAAGATAGAACCCCGCGTCGTCTGGCGTGCTGCGAGGGCACGGACCCCTGCCGTGGCCAGATTTGAAAAGAAACTGCACGCCCCCTTGGCAGTCACTCACTGCTGCGTCGAGTTTCCTCTTTGTCGTGTGTCGCAGAGGTCCAAGTCTTTCTCCCTGGGTTCGACTGTTGACAGCGCCCTTTTCAGAAGGATTCTGTGACGTTCGAAAGGAAACAGTTCGTTTGCCGGCGTGTCTCTGTCGTGAACTTTTTGTTTTGCTCACCGTCTTTGCAAAAGCTTGGTCTCGGTCGAAATTTTCACTTGGGAGGCCCTAGTTCAGCTACAAGAAACTCGGGAGAATAAAATCACGGAGGTCCAAGTCCCCGGGGTGTTTCTGTCTATCAGAAGCGGGCTCTGAGGAAAACTGTTTTGACTGGACAGCTGGCAAAAGAGAACTAATCATAAGGCCGTTTTGAGTATAACAATTTTCCTTAGGCATCATATTGAACACGTGGCCCCATTCGTGTGCGAGCCAAGTCAATGTTGCTGGACAACTTCACCGCCAACGGGCACACTTTGACTGCAGTGCAAAACTCGTCGAAGGTATCAGTTAAATTTGCATTCCACAGGCTACAAGTATGTTCTTCCATCTTCCCAATGTACTAATCGTCGATAAAGTACTCAGAAAGCAGCATATGTTCGAGCTAATCAGTATCATCTACTGTCGGCTCTCTTTATTTCAACCACAGTTATTTCGACTTTTCTCCTACTTCGAACACACTAGAATGTCCCGGCGAGAAATCATATACGAAAGAAAAACTAGTTTAGTTCGAACGCGAACGTGTGGCGCTTCGGTTAATTCGACCCACGCCGTCGTCCCCTCATGCGCGCGGCGGCTACTAAGACTTGAGAAACAAGAAATTTAGCAGACGGTGCTACTGTTTTCCTAGGTGTGAAGCTGCTTCACTTTGCTTTTACTTTAATTTTTCTATACCTTTATTTTCAAAACATTAAAATTTTTAATTTTCCTTTCAGTTCAACGATGAGGCGGTTTATACATGCGGTTGAGTCACGCTTCAAGAACCCTAAGCAAGAATACGTTACCGACAGCCTCAAGCAACAAAAAATATATTTGAATTCATTGACTTTGCCGCCGCTTGTTAATTCGACCTTTCGGATAATTCGACCAAATCTGCAGCGATCCCGCTATAGGGTCAATGTAACTCGAACCGTCTGTACTGTCACGTAGTAGTGACGTTGAAGAAAGCAGCAAAACTGGGAATGACGAAACTAGCGTTTTATTGGGCGAACTTGTGCCCTCAAAAACAGGTTACACCAAAAGAACGGCGACAGCTGAGAACACAGTCGGCGATCGTCGAAAATGTGATCTGCCGGTCAAGCGCGTCGGCTTGCATACACGAGTCGTCGAGGGTTCCAGAGTAATCGGTGGTGCCCGCATGTCTTCCCGAAAGTTCTACACAATTAGCGTCGCACATGCAATCAGATTACACAAGCTTCGGTGACAATAGAACCATCGATAACATTCGAGAAACTTCAGATACATGCGGGCGCGTTCTGCGCTGAGCGATGACATACGTTAGACGGTGAAAAGCGTTCACCCGTAAAAAAATAAACAAGTCCACGTGTCAGTATTGAAGCACGTGCTCCTCAACCTTTGTGTGACAATCGCAGCGCAGAGGAGCTTCAGCGAGTTGAGCAGGTTACACTCCTCGTATATCAAATAGGCCACTTTTACCATGTGTGGGTGCTTGGGGTAATACAAGAAAAACGATGCAATCGCGTAAAACTGCCGGCGACACCACATTGCAGCAGCATCAACAAGAACAACAACAACAAAAAAAAACAGTTCTTAAGCTACGTTTGTAAACGAATGAAAGTAATTCTTAAACACTGCTGTGCTTCCCGGCGCAAAAAAAAAAAATGAAAGGCTTAAATAAGTGAAACTATTACGAAATGCGTGACGTCATACTGACATCATGTAGGCCGCCATGGGTCGTCTGCAATATTTAGATAGGCTCGGCCTTTACTGTTATTATTACTTTCCAAACATATATTTTTTCCTAATCATCCATATTGCGCGTGCAGTGCCCGCCCGCTTCGAACAGAAGTTTAGCGTGGAGAGCGTGAGGCGTGGCGACACGGCCATCTTGCGCTGCGAGGCGCTCGGCGACAGCCCCATGGGTGTCACCTGGCACCGGAACGAGGACCCGCTTCCGCTGGACTCGCCAAGGTAAGCGTGCGCTCACACGTTGCGCATAGCGCATATAGCGGATTGTAGGTAACCACAGTACGCGTACGCGACGACATCCTACTATGTGGGACACCGTAGAAACGCCGCTAGCTTGAATGTAGCCACGTCACATGTTGGAAACGAGTAGTTATTTTCAGGGGTGGCGTATACTTTCTGGCATTAGGAAGTAAATTCATTGCAGTAAAGGCAGCGGGAGCTTAATGCCTTCCTGGTTGTTGCCTTCTTACTTCCTTTTTCTTTTCTTGAATAACCGTTATTAGAACAAAGAAAGGCTTCTAGGTACCGTTGCGGCATCGCTCTCTCCTTCGCCGATCAATGAACACCCGTTCCATCTTTCGTTATTGAAGGAATGCGTAACAGAGTGAGATTCCCACTTTCCTTCAACGTAGCGGCATTGTCTATAGTTTTGTCGCTTCCCGCAGTAAAAAAAATAAATAAATAAAAAGAACGTTTATAGGAGCTGTATACTGGTTTCTTGGCGAGCCGGAATGGCAACTTCGAATGAACCAACGGGCAGCGAACTTGGTTTCGCTGAAGAGGGCCAAAAACGGGGTAGAGAGAACGTCTTGCTTTGGGGAGTACAGCCTCGTGCATATACGGCGCGTGAAGAGGCTCACTTCCGCGCTCGCTTTTGCGCCAGGCTGCAGGTGTTCGAGAGCGTGACCGACCGCGGCACGGCCTCCGAGCTGCACGTGCAGGGCGCCGAGCGGTCGGACAACGGCCTCTTCAGCTGCCTCGCCAAGAACGGCTTCGGGACGGACAGGCGAAGCATCAAGCTGGTCGTCCTCGGTGAGTCCGAGCTCATTTGCTTATTGAGATTGATTGATTGATTGATTACTTGATTGATTGTTTCAGTCATTGATTGCTTGCTTGCTTGATTGATTGATTGTTTCAAACATTGATAGTTTCAGACATTGATTGATTCATTGACTGACTGATTGATTGTTTCAGACATTGACCGTTTCAGACATTGATTGATTGATTGATTGATTGATTGATTGATTGATTGATTGATTGATTGATTGATTGATTGATTGATTGATTGATTGATTGATTGATTGATTGATTGATTGATGTCAGCATTCACTGGGTCCATTGCATCTGCATCGTTGCCATTGTGCACGGGGCCTGCAGGAACCACAAACAAAACTAAATGTTGGGCGAGTTGGTTCCAAGCAAGAAGGAATGATTGCGAGAAGGAACCGCTAAAGCAGCTGCAGCTTGTACTCTGCACAAATCCCGCTTGGCACTTTTTGTTTGATAGTTATACGGGGCCAACAGAGTTTCAATATTTGAGCCGAACTACGTCGAATATAAGCAGCGCATTAGTTGAGAAGAAGGGCGTCTGAGAGTGCCTCGAGTACAGACGGGTTTCTTTCTATTTAGGTGTGTGCGGTAGGAGATGATGCCCCTCCAACAACGCTTAACCAGCGCTGCTACTGTTTCGGAACGTTAAGCGTCACTAATAAATAAACCATAGCATCGCTCCCCGTATTTTTAAACTTAAAGGGCAACAACAACGCATAAGAACTGACGACCGCGCAAAGGAGCGATGCAACAGGAAATGAAGGGTGTAAAGTTTAGAAATAACAAGTAGAGGGCGGTATGGATTAGAGACTGAGCGGGCGTAGCCGAAGTTCTATTTGAGATTGAGGGGAATGGGTGGAGTTGGAGAGGTCCTGCAATGCATTAGGCACATAGATAACCGGTAGACTATAAGAGTGACTATAAGAGTGACTGTAAGAGACAGCCGAATACGGCGTATACTGTAAGATGGCGTGATGAGAATAACGAATATAGAGGAAGAATACAGGCATAAGATGGAGTCGGTTGGCGAAGGACAGAGGTAATACAAAGACAGACGTATTTCAGAACGGCCTTCGTCGTGCAGTAGACATGAGATGGGATGGCGATGAGGATTATGAAGATGATCCTTACCAAAATACGACGCATATCCTCCCTTTTTTTTTTTTTTCCTCAGAGGTACCGTCAGCCCCGTTCGATGTCAAAGTTGAGCAGTCTTGGAGTCGTTCCGCCAGCGTCCGATGGAATGCCCCGTACAGCGGCAACAGTCCCGTTTCCAAGTACATCGTGCAGTATTGGAAGGACCACGGTAAGAAACTTGTCTTGTCCGAAAGAAAAGTCTACGCGATACTGTTCGGCCAAAACAACCGCATGGCGTGTTTCTCTCTCTCTCTCTCCCTCTGTCTTTCCTCTTGCATCGAAACTGCGTAGGCGCTGCGCACAGGCTAGAAGAGGCCATCGTCGTGGCGCCACAAACGTCGACCCTCCTGCGAGACCTGCAGCCGGGCACATCGTACATCGTACGCGTGCTGGCCGAGAACACCGTAGGGAGGGGATCCCCGTCGGAGAGCCAAAAGTTCCAGACGAAAGAAGAAGGTGTGCAACTTCATTCTTTCCTACTTTACGCACGGGTCACCGAATGGGACATTTCGAGCTATTCGTCAAATAAACGCGTGCGGACCTGCGTAATGCTGAAACTGCCTATGAGCCACCGGGATTGGACTGGTATAATGGCAGCATTCCTTTCGCTCGATTTTCTCCCTTTCTTATCATTTACCCCTCACGACGTATCAGATGCCGATGATAGCGTAAGTGGAGCGCCGCTCAGACCACTGGCGAAACGTTATCCTGGACATGCTTTTTAGGTTAGCCTGCGCATCTACCGGCATATCTCAACAATCTTTCTTGAGTAGCCTGTGGGTACAGCGGACGTTGAGCACTTACCGCGGACGCGGGTGCAGAGCTACTTTGGGCAGTTAAACTCCAACACTTTCTTTTCCGTGTCAGTGGCAGAGGGACGTCGATGTGTTGGGGCTCTCCCCGATGCATCGTAGGAATTAAAGAATCTTTATTAATTTATTATGTGATTTTACGTGCCAAAACCACGATCTCTCCATGAGGCACGCCGTAGTGGGAGACTCCGGATTACTTTTAGACCACCTGGGGTTCTTTAACGTGCACCTAAATCTAATTACACGGGTGTTTCGCACTTCGCCCACATCGAAATGCAGCCGCCGTGGCCAGGATTTGATCCCGCGACCTCGCGCTTAGCAGCGCGACACCGAAACCACTAAGCAACAACGGCGGGTGGAATTAAAACTCATTCGTGCTTAACGCTAATATGCACCTCGTGACATGATGAAAACAGCGACCCTGATGAAAAGAAATCTTCTTTGTCGAAACGTTAGATCAAGGCTACGCTTTTCCTTGCCCGCCAACTGTTTCATTTTATTTTTGTTTTTTTTTCTTCGCCATATTGAGATGACGCTGGAAGGTAACAGACACACGGAACCGAACTATACCGAGCATTTGACAGTACCTAAGGCATTCTTTTCTCAAATCTAAGCATATTTTTCTCTCTCTTATTTTCACGCCCGTATGACCAAAGTTAGGGAGAGCGCTTAGATTTAAACCAAATAAAATATGCCACAAGGCTCAGGAAGAGATATAGTATATAGAAAGGCTTAAAATTAATAGCCCTGACTAATGCCTAGTGCAACATTAATATTCCTCGTAGAGTAACATGCTGCATACCGCAACGATATTCCTTTGCATTCGTAGTTGTCAATGGCCTCGCTGGCTCGTACTTCGTTATGATGTAAAAGACGCGAAACGATGTCAAAGAACGACATAACAGGACAGACGCCTTCTCCTGTCTTGTCGTACCGTCACCTCGTTTCGCTTCTAGTCACGTATAGTCACGTGACAGCTTCTAGTCACGGATAGCCACGTTGTAAAACGTGACTATCCTTTGTAGTAATTCACTGGTAGCCTTAATTCAAATGTCAAAAAATCACTCGTGAACAGTGGCCTTCATTATTCCCTTCTCCTGCAGAACCAAGCGGTGCTCCAACTGACGTCATGGCCGAGTCTAGAGGACCAACGCTTCTTCGCATCAAATGGAAGGTATGTGCGGGGCCAACATCTGCGGTATAAAAGTGCCGCGATAGTAAAGCTCATTCGTGCTTACCGTTAATATGCACCTCGTGAAGTCACTTATTAATCAACTGGTAGCTAGTTCTCATGGCGCCGGCGCACACAGATCAGACACTCGATAGTGATTACTTGTAACTCATCAGAGGCGTATTCATATCATGGTACGTGTTTCGGTGTCAGCTAGGACACTCACCAAAACTTTGCTGCTCTTTTCGAAAGCACCATCCTAAGGAGGACAAACAAGGCCTGCTTTCACATATCAGATCGTATGCCATAGAGTTGTTCACAAGAACCGATGCCGCCCAATATTGGCAGCGAACATAATATTCGCGATAGCGGCCGGCCAATGACACAGTTTATCAATCGAACAGCTTTGTGAATCCGACCCAAAGTTCCTAGGGGAATGGAAACGCCCCGAAATTAGAAGCAGATTAAAACAGCCTCCGAATTGACGTCCAGGCTACGCGGCTGCTGTCTTTTCGACTTGTAGCGGCTGGCTTTGCTGCTGCCGCTGACGAGTGAAATGTATGGGCCAACATTGCAAGTTTAGGGCCGTTCTTTAGTCAACCAAGTCACGTTGATATAAAAAAGAAATAAAGGACAAAAGAAAAAGAATGGTGAGCGGGTACAGAACAGCAAAAAATGAAAAAACAATGAAAGCGTGGAAGATGTTACTAACCTCTTCCAACCACTTCCTTCACACTGGCCAGGCACCACCCAAGGAACAGTGGAACGGTCACCTGCTGGGCTACTACATCGGCTACCGCAGCCGAACCTCGGAGGAGCCGTATAGTTACCAGTCGACGCTGGTCACTGACCAGCCCGAAGAAGAGCATCTCCTGTCTGGTCTCAAAAGGGCCACCGAGTACAGCATCGTGGTCAAAGCGTACAACGCGGCCGGCTCCGGCCCAGACTCGCAGGAGGTCTTCTCCAGGACAGCGGACTCTGGTAAGCTGGTTAGAAAGAGCTGGCTTTAATGGCGACTGGACACAGACCGCCCAAGGCCTGGCCGCGGGCTTGGCGAGCAAGATTATTCATATGATGGGAGAAACACGATGGTGACGCCTTAAATGGACACAAACACTCGTTCACACACGAAAACATCTGCTAACATGAAGTGTTGAAAGGAAGCTAAAGCCATCATCGCGCGCGGTCTACAGGCAGTGCTGTGCCACCGGTAACTGTTGACGTACGAGTACAAGCTTCAAACTGCTGAGTATAACGCAGCAAATCTTATGAATGACACTGCTCGTACAATGCGATGAAGCAATGCGCTATTTTTGTACTGCAGAGCCACCACTGCCGCCACGTCTATGGCTCGAGTCCCACGACCGTTTCTTCATCGTCGTCCATTGGCAACAGCCTCCAGGACCACCTGTCACACGTAAGTACCCGGTCCAGCCCCATGTAGCACGGCAGTGTCTATCAAAACAAGATCCCTTTTTTATCTTAATTTTAATGTACCTTGCCTTGACTATCGCATTGTCATTTTATTGAAGTGTCTTCATATGACGTCATACCAGTACAGACCTTTTCACAAGAAGCTAACCCGCCGGCGCCATGTTTGACAGTGGACTGCGGGAACATGGGCTACTAAAGCTAATAAGAGTTGAGGTACCAGGGCAGACACACATGTTGCTACAGTACGGAACCAACACTTCGCATTCATTCGCCTTCGTGCCTTACGTCGCAATACTGACATTACCTCGCCTCCGTCTAACTTACTCGCTTACAACTCAGTGAGTCAACTCTTCGTCCGAAGCCTTGCCTAGCGCTCTAAGACTGCAAATACTTAACGTAACTGGAAAATGCGAAGACGTGCAAGTGTCATCGGCTGAATGGATGTGCCGTCTGGCTACCGCGCAGACTACATCATGTCGTACCGGGAAGAGAACGGCCCATGGCGCGAGCTGACCGTGCCGCAGGCGGACAACTCCAAGTACACGCTGTCGGGCCTGCGAGAGGCCACTCGCTACCAGATCTACCTGCAGGCTGCTGGAGAGGGATCCACAAGCGCCCCCAGTGAGACCATCACAGTGCTCACTGAAGGCGGAGGTAAGCCGCGGATGCTTTCTGCTGGCCGAACGCCAGGCTATGTTCACCTACGACAGCTGTCGGTTGTCCCCAGTACACGTGCCTCGAAAATGAATCGCTTAGTGTGGGAGTGAATAAAGCTGCAAAGGAAGGAGGTACTTAGGGATGTCCACAAATAACATCGAAATAGATCGAACTCACGCAATTGTTCGCCTGACTACGAAATTACGTAGCAATTTTAGCTGTCGCGTTCAAGTTTTATTCTGTTCAAATCAGAGATACTATAGAACAGGACGCTAAAAAGCCTGTCAAAAGATTGAGGCTATCGCTCGCAGCTCGTCGAAAACATTCACACAGCGGATGTCACATCGGAGAGCTCGGAAGTGTGACTTTATCGCCCAGCAGAAAAAGCATTTCAACGAGGATCTTGTTTCGTGAACTGAGTGATGGGCGTCACATTGCAGCACTATCGGATGCATCCATGCCGGCCCCGCACGGAAGCCAGAGCCGCGAACTTCCGGTCTACTTCCGGCTGTCGGTAGTGGCGCCGGCAGCCGCATCGCTTACCATCATCGTTCTCGTCATAGCCGGGGCCTGCCTCTTCGTGAGCCACGAGAGGCGGAAGTACAAGAACATCATCGGTGAGTGCGCTCCACTGTGAAGGCTACAAGCCACCGCGGGTGTCGACACTTTGTTTATGCAATATTTTGATTGGCCATAGTGTCGGTTCTTAGATGTAAAGGTTGTTGGGGAGAAAAACTGTCGTATCTCCTCACCTCGACGAAGCTAGTTCACAAACATCCAGTGGCAAATCCCCTCTAGCAACTCGAAGCTCCTTAAAGCGTCTGCTACCGGGCTTGGACAATCTGAAATTGTCTCGTAGCGTGCTCGATGTGCCTCGGATATGCGTCATAGTATCCCGTGTCTTGATCGGTACTCCGGTACCCTTGGCATAATCTGTGACCAAATGTATACGGCGGGAATTCGCTAGGCGGCAGCACATTCATGAAAGGAAACTTCGGTACCAACTTCATAGTAGCACGTAGATAAAAAGAAAACTAACACAGGTTCATCGGTGCTTGTTCTTGCTTCTGCTGATATTCATGAAGCATACATTAGCGTACCTTTCCCAGGTTGTCCGTGAATATTCATTCTCAAGCTTTGAAAAATATACCCGAGCGTCATCGCAACGGCCTGTTCTCTCTCGTCCCTGCAAATGCAGTGCCCCCGTTGAAGCCACTCAAGTCCGGCACGTACATGAGTGGAGCCGCAAGCCTCGGGCGTCCACAGAGCCAGCGCTACGTGGACGTGGACCAGCGACTGGGCGCTCCGCGGACACCCCGGCACGCAGACGGCGAGCGAAGCGTCGGGCCGCCCGGCTCGTGCCGGCCGCTTCTGGGCTCGGCCATCCCGCAGTACCCGGCGCCGTACGCGACGCTGCCGATCCGCTGCCCGGCGGCCGACGGCCCGTCGCCCTCGCGGCTCACGCGTAACGCCAAGGGAACGTCCCTGTCCCAGGTACGTGTCCCGCAGGAGCCTTGGGACGCGCCGCGCTCAGGCGTCTGGTGCGACATCTGGGCGTCAATGACGCTCACGGCCGGCGGCAGTGTGCGCTTGAGTAAGGCCCTCGACGTCCGTCTCTGCCTGCTTCTGCCTGCTGCCTCCTACACTCGCTTACTCTGCTCTGTGCTGGCGCCACGGCGGCAAGCAGTGAACCTTTTAACTCCCGAAAAGGAGTAAGGCTGTCCGCTAAACCACGCAGTTGTTGTTTATTATGGCGTGCGAAGCTATGGGACGCTTGGCTACTAAGCTGGCAATCCTAAAGCCTTAGCCAAGAGGGCGAAACCCTACAATAATAGACACAGAACTTGAGGGGAAAATATAGAAACAAGCAGGCAGAGTTCATGCATAACGTCCCTGCGCTTAATGTTACGCTTAATGCCCTAAACTCATCAGAACAGTTCGTTGTTCGGTGAAACTCGCTAACAGAGTTTTGATGTCACCGCAGACGTTAGATTTACGATTCTGAAGTCATGATTCGGTGTCATCAGTTCTTTTGGCACGTGCCAAGCACCGAACTCGCGCACGTGTCTCCGAGGAGCAGGTTTAGTTTGTTGTTCCTGCACGACAGGTTATTATTTTGTGCGAATTCGTGTGTAGAGGAGACTCTCTCCCGGTTAGTGTGTTCAAGTGAGCTGGCGACCAACAGATCTGCGAAGTGAAGGTGCAGGGTGGCAGCCAAGGGACAGCATTGCGCCATTTCAGGTGTTAAAAGCATTAGATTGCATAAGCAGCCGCAGGCCCACGCCGTCCACGAATACCCTAAGCTCCAGTGCAGTTAGGTCGCGCCGCTTTTTGCTGACCGCCACCCGCTCGTTGTCTCGTCTGGTGCTATCTTTCTCTTTCTCTGTGTGTGTCTCTGTGTTTCTCTTTCTCTCGCTATCTCTTTCTCTCCGTCCATCTTCCGTCTTTTCCCGTTTACCCTTGTTTCTCTCGAGGGACAGAAGAGGATGCGGTTGCACGTACGTTTTTTATTTCTCTCATTTCTTTAAAACTCTGTTTCGGAAGGGCTGTTCTTTGTGTTTCGACCGAAGGATGGCGTCAGTGGCATAGTTCTCATTTGCAAGTAGTGGCGGAATTTGCACCCGCCTCAAGGGACTTTCTTCGGTTACAGAGGCAAATTCGCAGGCCTTACAACGTTTGGGGTCGTTGATATCGCTCGTCAAGAAGATCATGGAGGTGGTTTTTAATATCGAATGAAAAAAGCAGCCATAATCTCAGTATGAAATGTATCAAGCGAAAGTACGCTAAAGAAAGTACTCAAAAATATGATTAGGTGTTGTCTAAAACGTCGTTAGCTGACCTAACGACGATGATCTCATTGGGGGTATCCCCGAATAAACAATGTTCCTTCTTTTCTTTTGTTGTAAATATTTTATTATTGCCATAACGACCCTATGACGATAGCTTTCTGGAACGGCGTGTGGGCGAGCACACCGTGAAGGGGAATTACAAGCTACGTCGTGCAAAATAGATAGAACAAAATAAATAAAAAACTGTGTTCGACATATGCCGAGAAACATCATCCTTCGTCGAACTCAAAGTGTCTTGCACATGCCTTTACCGGTATTTTTTTTTTCTTGCTTTCTGTTCACACCATAGTGCCTGACGCATCATTATTCATACATACGAACGCAAAGCGCATGCCCTGTGCATAGGAAAGCGTTCACGAACTGTGTGTGTAGACATACGGACTCCTTAGAACGAGTCACATTGTGCGCGGGCCTGTCTTTCTTTCTTTTTCTTCGCTCTCTCGCCCTCGCCACCAGGACATTCTGGACAGGGAAGGCCAGGGCAGCAACATCATCGAGGAGGCGGCAGAGATCCACCACTACGACATCGCAGCCTAGAGGCGGTGACCTGTGGCGATCTGAGTGCAATCGAACTGTGCGTGGAGGACTGGAAGCAGAAGCAGCATCAGGGATGGACGGAACACGGGGAGCAGGTGACGACGAGAGTGGCAGCGCAGGAGAGCGGGAGACAGGGAGTCGAGGGCGACGGGGAGAAAGGAGCGAGCGACTCCGTGGTCGAAGCGCCCGAAGGCCTCGAGCTCAACTCATCAGCGTACAAACCGGACGCGGACCCTAGTTCCTCACAGGCCAACAACATGGCCGTCGCTTTCGAACTGAACCTCTGAAACGAAAACACCTGACGACAGACTCACTTTCATTTCTTTTCCCCATTTTTTTTTAATTCGTTGCCCGGTCCCCCGTCGCTGGCCACCGTCTCGACGAACTCCTCATTAGTGTGTGTACGTACACGTGTGCAGTGCGCGCGCGTCTCTAAGTAGTGTACGTGTTGCCTACCCGAGAACCTTTGTTTCGAATTGTGCGTGCGTGTGTGTGTGCGCGTACGTGCTGAAGGTGAATTGCTCATCGTTCGCCGATCGTGCTTGCGTGTAGTGTTCTGTCCGTATAGTAAGTAGCTCTCGTGTTGACGTGTAGAAATATCATCACTTCTTGACTTCTCGGCACCCGAAAAAAAACACACACACATTTCGTTCCCTCGCCCATTCCCGTTGCCACCATCAACCCAGCTCCCCGCCATCGCTCGTACTTGAGATTTAGTTGTCGTGATTATCTTTGTTCAGGTTGTTCGCAGCAAAGTGCGAAAACGAAGTATCTACTTTTAGTCATCTAAAGCCGTTGTGATGGTGGCAAGGTACTGTTGTGAATATAATAAGCGACGCCGGTAGCTGACCGGCGATCCTAAGCAATTTAGGAATCTCCACGGAAAGCAAGAAACTACGCAATGTAAAATGAAGCACCAACGTTCGACGTTTTGGATTGTGCTCCTGTTTTGTTGTTTTCCGAAGCCTGTGTAGTTTCGTCGTCATGTATTTTCGTGAGCTTTTCCTGCTTTCTTTTTTGTCTTTTCTTTCTGTCTTCTTTTTTTGCGTTTTTGTTTCTTTTCTCCGTGTCTGGCGTCTTGCGGAAGGAAAGTTGCTTTGCCCTTGTCACGTTGGTAAGTCGAGGAAGTGCAGTGAAATAATGCCTCCTATACTTAGAACTGCTGCTGTGTTGCAGTAGCATTGCGCACCGCCGAATGAAGTCCTTTTTCATTGACCCGCACTGTTCAGTTTACCAACGTTACAAACGGCGTACGAGAAAAAAAGCAAGAAGAACATTCCAAACGAAATCGACAATCGAGGCGCCACCGGTCAGGCATTTTTCTCTTTCCTCCTTTTTTGTACAGACCCTGTTGCCTTGTGTGCTTCTTTCACAGCCAACTTCAAACCACAAGCTGAACCACGAAGGTGTCATTGCCGACACCCTGCTACATAGAGCTTTTCTTTTTTTTCATGTAGTGCGCTGTAATTCTGTGATACTGAGTAGGTATTTATGAGAGAAAAAAAAGAGGAAACATATGCATTGTTTGTTTTGTTGTGGAATAAGTGTAGGTTATTTGTACATTTCTGTAGCGTTCTTGTTTCCGATGTCCAAAGAAGCAAATCGAGTCATGTAAAGCATTTTTAGACGCACGAATGTTGATCGTGTTTCTCTGGTTTTTCGTTGTTCAGTCGGACGAGTAGGCGTGCTAGCGTAAACTCGAACCGTCAGTAAATTTTTGGTCTGTGACGTCATCGCAGCTACGTCAGAAACAGCCCGAGTTTCACGTGCTGTCCGGTGGGCGCGTTCGGTATGCTATAGTTTGCCGCCTCTAGTTCTCGGCGAATAGTAAGTTCTGTGTTAAAATGTCAACTCTTTTGTATTTCGATTTTGCTGTTATGCGTCGCCATGTAATCAGTACGCATTGTTCATCTTGAAAGCACGTCTGGAAGCCATTTTCTGCAGACAATTACCATGAATTTCCGCCACCTTTCTGTGTTATGTGTGCAAAATTCCCCATAAAACTCACCTACAGCAGGCCTTTTTGCAAAATAGTGTTTCTCAGTTTTTTTTTCTTTTTTTTCTTGTGTAAACGTGCTTTACTTAGCGTATAGGCGACTTACTTGTAAAATATCGGGAAAGTTCGTAAATACGATGACCATTGTGGGACTCCGCTATATCGATCAACGAAGCTGGGGACAGTGTAGACTGCGGCCTAAACGAAGCAAGCATGCTCACATGGTTAGTTTTCAAGTTTCGTTTCGATGTCATCCGGAATGGCGGTATCTTTGAATGGTACTATAAATATATCAATAGAGCTTGGAAGGGCTGCCGAGAATTTCGCAAAATGCAAGTGCTGATTATACTCAAGCTAGGCGTACAAGGAAGGGTTTGGTTATTTGTGCGGATGTGCTTCAGAGTTGTGTAACGTCTCGCAGCTTCTGCGCCAAGACGGTGTCACCCTTTATAGCTTTTTACCTGCTGTAGAAGAGCGGCTTTCATCTAGGCGATAAGAAAAGGAGAGTTCAAACGCAATCTGCGCGCGGATTACCTCTCTCCCTCAACTGAATTATGGTGCTCCGAGATAAAACCGGGGTTGCAAGACTTTTTTTTTTTCAACCTTGGTTATCTTTTTCTTTCTTTCATTTCCTCCTCATATAACGTAGTCTCTTGTACAACCCCGTACCGATGGTGCTGGGAACACGTCGCGCCACGTCGTATACTGTGAGCGGCTGTTCCACAACCAAACAAGTTTTGTATGTTAGTTGACTGTTCTGTTCTTTTCTCTTCGCTTTCCGCGACGTTAGACCTTTCCGACGAGCAAACTATACGACGATAGTTGAAGAAAGCCAGGATGGCGTTTGTAGTCGGTGTTCGTCGAGCGTATTCCTTTACCGTGAATCGAACGGGGAGACTTTCACTACTGAGTGAGACATCACATTAGGTGAGAACTGCAAGTCATTTAGTTCTAAATTCTGAATGCCAGCACTAACCAGTGGCACCACGTCGAGATTTCGGCAGGCTTTTCACGCATGGAACACTGACACTACGAAGCAAGCTGCTCTCGTAAGTTTTCGGCGTATCTAGTACTAGTCTGTGCCAGATCCTATGCACTTCGCGCACTGCTGGCACTCAGCAACCACGATAAAGCGGAGAAGGATCGCGAATACAGGGAACCGTACCTATTCTTTGATTAAAATAAGGGTTTTCATCCGGAGTTAAACGTTAATACCTATATCGTCATAGCCGTCGTGGATATGCGTGCGTACGAGCAGGGCGTTTTAACACAATGTGACGTCGATGAAACACTATCAACACGGCAAGATGCAGGACGCGTTGTCTGTGCGATATGTCGGCCCTGAAGATGGCGGTACTGGAGCCATCAATATCGCTAAATGCCGACAGAAATGTCTTTACTGCACGGGAATCGATAGGACCTTAAGCCGAGAGTACACAGTGACAAAATCCCTTGTGGCTGCCACAGGCTCCAGGGATCATGTTTCACTTAAAACCGATTGTACGACAAAACAAAGCCACTTGCAGATTTGCGGTATAAATGAGCGTAGAAACAAGCGCGCTTATGAAGTGAATAATCTTGCAGTCATAAATCACATTTCAGTAGTCTCGCGGGCCAGAAGCGTGCGTCTGCTCACGATGGCCTTGAAGGCAAAGTGCATCTCTCACATTCTCGTAGTGCGCCGAAAATTTGAGCCGTCAATAAATAAAGACTTGATTCAGCCCGGCGGTGTCGGTGCACAGTGAGAGCATGTAGCTGATATACAAGGAATGCAACGGAAATTATCGCGCGTGGACATCACTGCGAACGGCTCGCGGTCGCCCATTCGCGATTGTTGTTTTGTACAAGCAGTGAGAGTATTATATACCTGCATCTGAATGCATAAATATTGCTATCTTACTGTACGCGTCGCCGCATAGTATGTGCGCATCGCATGTGTGGGTGTATGTAGGGTGTGTTACCTACGTCTAGGCGGGAGATGTCGGTGTGACGGGGTAGGAACGGTCACGTAACCCACGACTCCCAGGAAAACGTGTGCGAACCCTTTCAAGTCCGCGCCATTCAGGTGCTTCTCACTTTCGTTAGTCAAACCTGCGAAAATTTGACATCTTATGTTCCAAAATTGGTTAGCGTCTGAAGTGCAAAGTTGTTGCAAGTGTCCGCATTCCGGTGTGGATCTGTTCTTTTGGGAGCTACGTCCGTGTCACGTCACTTGTCCTGCCCTTGTTCCCAGCGGCCTTGTCCTATAGTGGCGCCCTGCGCCATCTCGATTTGAATTATGAATGTAGGCCGCTCGCCATTCTAGTCTGACCGTACACCGTCTAAGAGTAGCACAATCGCTATACCCGCGAATGAACTTTGTCGCTGTCTGTAGAGTGTAGAGGCGACGAAGCGTTGGGTATATTGAAGATGTGTTGAAGGAAACGGTTGTTGCAAAGCCACCTGCTGAACAACGACGCAGTTCGGCGCTGTCAGAGCAGAAATGCACCTTAATTCTCCACACGACGACCTAGCAGCAACAAGATACCGTACCTGAACGCTTTTAGATCATATCAGATTTAGACTGACAGATGCTCACTGACGAAGGTTATGATCGCGGAGAAAGAATGCGACGTACGCTTTTGATACTGAGAAGCGAGTTCTAGGTGAAAAGAGATTTTGCGTTGATGCAGGAAATGTACATCAGTAGGCAATTATAAATCACAGGAAGTAATGAATCAAGGCTGAAAACGCACAAGGGTTGCGCGAACGCCCATCTATCTGTTGACGCTGCTCTAAAAATGAAATACCGAGGTTATGATGCACGTCCCACAGACACACTAATGTTGGGATGACGTTAAACTTTGCTGAGGAGAGATGGACACCGCGTGTGAAGGAATTCATAACTCACCCAGGAGCTGGCTTCTCTTATAAAAAAAAAAAAGATTGTATGGATAACTTTAATGCATGCGACTTTATAATTGTTTTTTCTTGTGGACTGAGAGGGTCAATGACTCAGCAAACGGAATGACGCGCTCTGAAACAGACCCCTTTGCGTCTTTTTTTGTTAAATCTTATAAGCTTGAAAACTAAACGTAGTGTTTGTGTGTGTGTGCACCAGGACGCACCATTTGGCCCCAACAACTAGAAAAAAATTTTCACGTGCAACCCAAAAGCAGCCACGCCCTACTCCTAAAACAACTTGCGGTCAAGCGTTAGATACTGATTTCTTTTTATTTATTGCTCCACTAAGCACTAAAGCACCGTTCCAGTATCGCTTTTGACTCACATAAGAACGGAACCGAGTCGAGAGACTACAGAATGCGAAACTATATGCACTGCAATAGTTCGACCATGTATATAGGTCATGGTTGGTGCAAAGAGCAAGGTAAATTTGTTTCTAATAAGAAACGAGCTGTAGGACTCCGTCTTTTGCCTCTGTTAATCCTGGCAACATACACCGAGACGTTTCGTTCTTCACAACAGGTTTAATATAGATTTTTTT
Source organism: Dermacentor albipictus (assembly GCF_038994185.2). Taxonomy (NCBI): domain Eukaryota; kingdom Metazoa; phylum Arthropoda; class Arachnida; order Ixodida; family Ixodidae; genus Dermacentor; species Dermacentor albipictus. The sequence goes on along the minus strand of NC_091825.1, from coordinate 140,118,200 downwards.
TTTATGGACACACATTACGCTAGGATTCACGGCAACTGCAATGTATATATAAATAACAGCTAACCGGCTGCACAATGAACGCTCACTGCCCGCGATAACCGTGACAGAAGGCTTCGTGAAGAAAACAAAAGCTTGTCGGCATCATGATGACCTCTATCCTCACACAAATGGCGCCTGTTCAAGAGCGCTTCATTGTTATTAGCCACAGCGTTCAGGAAATGCCCCGCCCAGCGGAACGAGCCAGCATACTGTCCGTACCGCGTGCGTATAAAATTGGAGTGCCAAACAAATTACGCCGCGCTAATCAGACCACAGGTGTCCAATATATAGGAACCTCAAAACAGGAAGTACACGTAGTAAGTAGGTCATTAGCATTATCCTGGAGAGCTCGCGCACTTGTTGGGCCAAGTGACAGTCATGCCGGCATCGTGTTTCGCTGCATCGTTTGGTATCCTCACATGCGAAGAGTCTGTCTCATGTAGCTGTCGTCGTAGTCGTCGTCGTCATCGTGTAAGGTAAAACACCTCACGTAAATTCCGGCGCTGTGTACAGACCCCTGTATGAATAAACGAAGGTCGTCTGCCATAGCTCTCGTGGTGTTCAGAACGGTGTACGTCAATATCGTACAGAAACAGAAGCACAAGAGGGGAAAAGAAAACGCCTATTCAAAATGAAATCAGCATCACTGTGTTCACTCTATAGCTCTGTATATCACACCTCCGAAAAGTATAGTTGCTGTGTACTCATGATCCCGTGCGTTGCGTCGGAACACCCATACTTTTTTTTTCTCCTTTCCCTCGCAGTTTCCGCATCAATAGCAGTGTGTATACTCTTTATCTGACATGTTATAGTCACCACACAATAACAGGCGAGAGATTACGCCTTTGTAATCTAGGCTTTCTGTAAATATATACACCTCGATAGCGCGTTTACACTGCTCGCACCCACTCCGTGCGACCGAGTGAAGCGTTTGGTCTCTTGTGCGTGATACCCACGGTCTCGCAGTCTCTCTCTGATAGCGTCGTTCTCGGTATAAACAACAACAAAGTCACCAGCGAAGTGTCGATGTACAAAATGCTGTTTTATAAAATTTACATTAAAGGTTTCGCAAGCCTGCAGTGTTATCGAGCTCGTCATTGCAAGCCCGCACGAGACCTCGGCGGGCCCAGCCTTGCTACGAAGTGCCGGTGTCCTGGGCATTGACCTATTTAAGTTCTAATTGCTTGTACAAGTTACGCCCAGCGAAAAAATATTTTTTTTCCCGGCTCGATGCAGGGGGCCGCGGTGCCATTTGTGGTATCTGCTGACACCTAGTGATACCACATCCAAACAAACTAAACAAAAGCAGAAACTCGCATTGTAAAGCACGACTGTGCTTTACATTTATCCGCTCTCTTAGATGTTTCGGCAGTCACCGATCCACTTGTGACTGTGTTCACTCACGAATAGTCGTGCAATGGAAAGAAAAGAAACAGAGTGTCCCAATTCTCATAAGGTGTCGCTTCCGGCGCTGTCAAAATATCGACCCAGCCATTGGATTCTATTCGTGCTATGCCACTATTTTTGAAAGTCATACTTTCGAATTCGCTATCTCGTCTCTGACTGGCCCAAAGGGCTGCTATGGCCTGACTGGTTCAAAATGCCACCATTGCATAATTTCATAACATGGTGGAATTTAACCGTGTCCAGATGAGCACCCCAGGACTGTAGGGAACGTCCACCTTCCAGAAGCGCTAAAGTTCATAAATGATGGGAGTGTTAACTGTATGATCAGCAGTGGGGAAAAAAAAGGCAGGGAAGAGATGGAACAGGGATTGTTAGCGGCATAAGTAACTTTAGAATATAGAGATAGATGTTCTGACGGAAAAAAAAAGGTAGGAGGTAAGTAAAATGCCAGACTACAAACTACAGTAAGACCCGATTATCTCAAGTAGGCCACGTGGCCATTTGTCGCCTTTCCATTTCAAGAAGGATGCCATCAGAATCATCATCATTAAAATTAGATTAACTTGCATTGTCATTCACGAGCACAACGAAAGGTTCAACTGCTGTATGTCATCAAGCTCGGTGTGTCACCAGACTCTTTGATGGCTCGGGACCCAGTTCCTCGCAAGGCCCTTTACTTCCGACACAGGCGCAAATTTTCTAGTTGCACTGCCCGCAAGACCAACTGAAGCCGTGCGCTGTTATGAACGCTGCATCCACACGCGGAAGTCTCGTGATTCTTCGTCGAGCGCGAGCTATACTATTCTAGCTTTACACTTTTACCGAGAAGTAGAAAAACGCTACTGTTTATCCAGGACGTTGGAGCTTCCAGTTAGTCACGCGGTCAGGTACAACAAAGGATCGTAGGAGACTCTATGCAATAGGCTGCAGCCATCCTGCCAGCACGTGCCAATACAGCTCCGCCAGACAGCGGACGACAACTGCGACACGCGCGCTTCGCTGAGCTTCCTTTTCTTTTCCCAAAGGTAGTGCCCACGTCGACAAGGAGAAATCGCATGTTTTTTTGAGGCGCGCCAGAGAAATAAAACAGCGAAGTGAACGAAATGGTGCAGCAAGCCAGCTTGCCGGCCTTCGAGCGATATGCCATGCCCTCGATGGGCAAAGGGGCGAGTGAAATGCGCAGGTGCTGGCGCGCTTGGGGGGCAAGTGGCGAGGAGGAGAGGCAGCGTGAAGAGGAACGCGTGCCCATCTGTCGCGCTCCCTTTAAACCGGCCTTTTAAACCCAGAGCGGTGAGGTTTGAAAAAAAAGAAAGAAAAAGAAAGCAAACGAAGAGGAAAAGGAACGAATGGCCCATAGGCAATCACACCAGCTGGAAAGCAGCTAGAGGGGTCACAGCTAGCGGGCATAGGCGTATGCCCCCGTAGTCGGGGCCGGACCGCCTTTCACCAGCGATCGTAGGTCCCGTGGACAGCCTTCCGCCCCCTCCCCCCACGCTCCATGGGGGAGAGCACAGACAGCGCCTCATGTAGCGGGAGTGTCACTCGACATTGACGGGGTAGGAGCACAAATGGAGCGGCTGGCCGCCGACAACACCTATGCCTTCTCACTATTCGTCGGCGACAACTTAAATAATTTTACCAAAAATATACAATTTAAATAACTGTCAACCGTAACAAAATAAATTACTGTATATTCAAGCGCACTGGCACAACATGCTAATCACGCTTTCGGTATAGGGTTGTAGTCAGAGAACGTAGCTTTCTATTTATAAACCGAAATCTATGGTGAGCAAGCTGTCGCGGTGGACGCATTACCTTCCGCGATAATCGTCAATATGATGGTAAAATTTCGGCTTCATTAATGACTTTGGCGGCATGCTGAATTGCAGAATTCAATAGTTTAACGCAGCCAGAACTCAATGGAACACTAACAAGAAACAATTGTTGAGTTTATTTAGACAGGTAAAGTATTCTTTGAAAACGCTATTTTCGATAATTTCGCAAATAAAGCGAAAATGGCCAAAGATTTGAATATTGAATTTCGCGTCAAAACGCCAGCGCCGATACGGCAATGTGACGCCACGGATTTTAAAAATATTTTTCCGAATTCTGGCCGCATTTGCAGAGTAAAACATTCCCGAAATTTGCGACGCTCAATCCTTGGCTCCTTTAGAACACAATACACTCCTTTATGGATAAACAATTAAGTGGCGCCGTGAAAATCCATGACGCCACGTCGCGCTGGTGCGGGAACTTCAAGGTAGTGACACCTTTCCTTGTTGCCCCTGTTCTGGCTTGCCTATTAAGCGCCTCTTCCCGCAGTAAAGGTGGCGTTTTTGGTATTGTACAAGAGTAATCTACTAATACAGGGTGAAATCTTTTTCTTTAGTGTCCCTTTAACACACAACTATTTCAAAGAAACTTAATTCCTACTTCCAGAAATACGCACTCAAAATGTGCCGTGAAACGCATTTTGTTTCACCTAACATTTCATGAACTTGTGACAAGCGACTCCCAACATATTAGGCGTCGTCACTGCGGCTTCGTCGGCGCATGCTCAAGTCACAACCAGTAAAAAAATAAAAAAATAAAAATTTGAAAGCAAGTGCTTCCAATACAATTTCTTCAGTTCCTACTAGCGGTATCAATCTATATAACGCGCAGTAACGTATGGCTTGTCCGTTCTTCGAAATTTCTTTCGTCCATCGCGAAACGAAGTACATAGTCTCGCGCAGCACACGACTGGCAAGTCCTAGCCGGTCGAGGCCCTGAAAGGCGCACGCTGACTGAACCAACGATTCGCCAATGAGCGGGTGCACATTGCGCACTACGAGGGTACAGCCGCTCCCAGAGCCCATCAAGCCCCTCGGTCGTCGGCGAGCGCACGAACCCTCTCCACGGCAGGTGTGGAGTGCGGGCAGCCGGCTGCGACAAGGCGTCTCCCCCCACGGGAGACTGCGCGTTTTGCACTTGCCCATGGAAGACGTGCGCACGCACAAGCACAGTTGTTTCCCCCTGCACTCCCCCTCTCTCAACCACAGCCGCACCGCCACCTGGCTTTCCGTTTGTACTAGAGACAAGGCCAACGCGCGTAAGCCAGGAAGAGCCAGGGAGACGTAGAACGTGCTATCGCGAGTGATTGCAGCCACGTTGCGAGAGCGGCCACGGCCAAAAAAGGTCCACCTTGGCAGGCGCTTCCTCATGGCCTCCACTCATAAAAGACATGCATCGCAGCGATGTGGAAACCAATTAAACCACGTATCTATCGCCATTCATACACATCATTGTACCTATGGCTTTCGAGGGGGAAAATACCAAACCCTAGACAGATGTGTTTAAAATTAAAACTGCTATTAATCATGGTGTTTAATGTCCAGAAGCAGCATACGGGCTACGATGGATAGAGCACAGGCAGGCACCACAGTAATTTTTGGCCACCTGGTATTCTTTAATGTGCACACAAAGCAAGGTACACAAGAATTTTTGCATTCTGCCCATGACAAGATGTCGCTGTTGCAGTCAAAAATCAAATACCACGAGTTCAAGCTCAGAAGTGGAGTGCTATAGCCGTCAAGCCACTGAATTGAATTCTGTTAACAAAATATAAGTAGAAAAAGAAGATGCTAATGGAGTCCTCTTTCTGTTTATTTCTGCCCTTTCTTCTATACTTTCGTTTTGAACCACAAACATTTACAGCTATGTTAACAACTAGCCTAATGTCATACTTTGCTGAATTGAACTCATTTGCACAGAGTTCACAGCAATTAATGAAACATTGAATGTGTTCACTGTTCACAAGAAGTTGTCAGTCATAGTGCCAAGTAACAGATGATATATATATATATATATTGGTTTCGAAACATCGCCATTTGGGGACATTGTCAGCGACTAACTAAAATTCATTGTGCATGGAACTACTCTATACATTGTTGTCCATTCATTTCGCACTAGGGACACACGGGCTCAAGAATGGACTGAATGTGGATTTGTTTTGAATATGGCTTTACACACTGCCACGTCCCACAGCAGAGCACGAGTATCTTCCCCCAATTTGACAAGTTATTTAGACCATCTTAAAAAGCCCCGAGTAAAACCTCCCACTTAAGCATTTCCCATTTCTGTGAACTCCCTTGAACAGACCACATCATTGTGTGCAGAAAGCTAAATAGTACCATGCCTGTGACCAATTACTTGATGTGGCCTGCCCTTGGGAAGCCTGTGCCTCAAAAATGGTGTTATGTCTAAAGGCATCTAATATGCAGGACACTCTGGTAAAGCAACATGCAAGAACAAAAAACCTAAGCTCAGTAAGCAGTTTAATATGGTGATGGCAACATTTGTGAGCAACAAATATTGAGTAACGCCAAACTTTTTCAACAGTAAATTTCTAGTGTCATATTGTTAGCAATGCATGAGTGCATTGGCCTGTGTGAACACGTATATATCTATTAACAGAAAAAAAAATTAAGTGCATTTATAAAATTAACTATTAATAAATATGTCATAGCAAATACAAGTACCTATCAGTGACTAGGTCTTTCCTTAAGCCATGAGAAATCCCATGTTTGTGCCAAATTAGCTGAATACAAACCTACAGTGTGCACGATTGCCACTCAGGCACAAGCAATTCAGGCAAACCATTCCCACTATAAACATTTACCTGTTCCTCAGGTAAAGGTTTCCCAAAGAGTCTAAAGGTAGATATGAGCATTTTATGACCTCAGTACCAAGATCACCCTGAACACGTCCGCAAGTTCTCAGGACACAATTTCAAAGCCTACCTTCAGAACAGAAAAAAGTGCAATGCAAACAGCTTTCAACATCTGTACAAGGGATATTTTACGCAAGTCACAATACTTAAACTACAGGATTCCTGAAAAGGCTAAACACACAAAGCATCAGCACAACAAAAACAACACTTAGAAGTGGTTCACGGCTTATTTATAAGGTCATGTCACATCAAACAGTCAACTTTGCATTGTTTCAGGAAGATTGAGATTTCACTCATTTTTAAATATGCTGTGAAAGCCGACAGTTAAACATCTTGGTGGAGCATAGCCCTGCAATGAATATTTCAACTGTTCAATTGAAGTTATTTCAACTGAATATGCCAGGCACAAGACCTTCGTATTGATTCAGACATTCGAATAAGCATTTTCCTTCGTTAGCTATAAAGTACACTTCATGCACAAAAGCCTCCAAGGGGTAAAAGTCAAAACACACGGATTTCATTCTTGTGTTATAATTGAGTGCTCTTAGAGTGGAATAAATTATTAAGGCCGCATACTGCCAGCCACAATGTCTGTATAATTTACAAGCTGGTAATAACAGTATAACAGTAACACTGGCCACTGTATTTCTGCCCCCTATGGACAACGAAGGGCTGGTGCCTCCTTTTGCAACAGTAAGTTTTAGCTCCTTCCAATTCCAATGTAATGCCCACTCTGCTTATGCACGGACAGAATGAATTTGCACCATTGAAAGGCAAGCATACTCCTCCAATGGGGAGTATAAAAACTTAAATAAATGTAGTCAAATATACAAGTACTCTAAGAAATATTCCCACCCTATGAGGCTCATCTTGCTCCCAAGCAACAGTTGCCATCTATCATGCATGCATTTCCTTTGTTTAATGCTACACTCCCAGTGCATTCAGGTCACAGTTGGAACTTGCGTATCAGCATGACATAGCATTCAAGAAAGGAAAGTAGAGAACAGAGTGTTGAACAAAGAAAGTGTGCATAAGATTCATGATTATTATTATCAGGGGGGAGGGGGTCAAAATAAGCTCAAAAGAGTACAATGTTTTAAGCTGTAAAATCCAAGAAAAATGTGCGCCTTTAAGTGCTTATATTGTCCCCCAACAATAATCATCATTCATCCATAGTGCACTTCTTTAATGGTGCAGTCCAAGCCCATTCAGGTGACAGAAGGCATGCCAGTGCAACGCAGTCTCTGACAGGAAAGCAGTGGGCAAGTGTTAAAAAGGAAATGCATGCACGATTGATAGATAAACTCTAAAGAACATAAACCCCAGAGGCTGCATGTTCCTTGCAGAGCCACTGTCCATCTCACTAGGTGCTCAAGTTGCAATGTACAGGTCGGATGTAAGGTAAGGCCCGATTTACATTTATTCTGTGCTGTAATCAGAAAAGTACCGCCAGGCACACTGTTTCCTGCGGGGAGTACTTAGCAGGTGACGAAAATTGAGGTTTGAACTCGCATGCCTGCTGTAATAATTTTTAACGCCGATTGTGAGTTTGCTTTCATAATGGACCAGTTCATATACTACATGCAATAGAAAATAAAAAGAAAAATGATCCTTATCTTGAAAATTGAGCCTTGCACCAAAACAGCTACTTCTGCGGCCACTAAGCTGCAAGAACTTGGACTCCCTTCTGACCTCGCTGCCTTTTAGCTACTCGGGACACTGCTGGAAGCATTGTCAGTCAGATATTTTGGATGACAGCACAAGAAATTGCCTCAGCTGCACTTGTGAATTTGTTTCTGGTACTAGGTTAATGTGTAATAACATTGTTTCTAGAGTATTCAATAAAAGACATATCTCATATTCACAAGAGGGTCATCATTTAGGTGCACTGTGGCTGCCATTTTAGCAGCTTTTTTGATTAAGGCTAGATTGGCAACATTTTAGCTCCTTGCAGGACGTTAGCGGTTACTGATAAGTTGGGTACCAAGCAACTGCAAGTAATACATCGGTTGAAAGCATGAGGGGGGAAAGCATTTCAATCAGTATAACAGCAAACATCAAGCATACTACAGGCAAATCTCTACGCAACAGAATCACATTTGACATGAAAATACCTTCGTTATATATCCTATATTTGTTATACGAATGTGTTCGTTAGAAATTGATAGAGTAGCAGTGAAAAATATGGATGGGGGAAAAAACGAAACAATTAATGCCTTCCAAGTACACAGCTACAGAAAGCAGATAAAGTGCAAACTGGACACATTGCATAATGCACATTACTTGAAAACTGAAAAATGGAGATATTAAAATAAGTGTAGGGTTCGGAGGGCACACAGCATTGAATCAAACACAGTGAAATACTATTTAACACAAGTAATGCAAAAGTGCAATGTACATATGACCAAGTTTCATCTTGTTGACTTCAAAGAATAGTATAATAAATGGCACTGCGACTTCTCTTGAGCATATAAGAGAAAGTGTCCTCAGTACAGCATCACACAGAAACAGTGCTAAGTTATTTTTTTTTATAAATGTATATATACTTAATGATTAAAATAAAGCTTACCAGAACTTATATAGACAACAATGGGTAGTATCACAAGCTGCTGAAGAACTGTCATCAACACAGGCACGAATGTGCACCATATCAAGGACAATCTCTACGACAGCATCGCCGGTTACACCTTCCACCATAACAACCAGTGACAGCTGATCTGCGGTGTTCTTACACACTGGTGTGATATGCACACAGTAAGAGAGAGAGAGAGATACAGCACACCGCACACATCTTTTTCAACATGGAAAGCTTTGATTTATGGTACATGCTGCATACACATGCTATAATTTACACATAAACCAACTAAAAAAGAAAGCATGTTATTCAACCAAGAATTCATATAGATGAAAAATATGTCAATTATGTAAGGGAAGTGAGATTAGCGTCACATCAATGCCACATATTCAGTGTATGCCATGCATGCGTTACCATAACTCTCGCACTCATGGCAAGCAACCTATGGGGCTTTTTTTTCTTTCTCAGCAACTAAAAGCCAATATATACAAAAATGCAGACTAATAGACTAGCACGCAGTGCTCAGTAGGCTTGTTGGTATGAGGATTACACATTCACTATAGTACAGAGACAAGAAGATCAAGTGTTCAGCTATAGAAACAACCAAGCTTGAGGAAGGAACCATGGTTTCTCGAGTCCCAACACAAGAAGGACAAGATTAAAAGCAGATTTTGGTTTAAAAAACTTCAATGGGGACTTGGAATGATCATGCCACTGCAGCCTCTAAAGCAGGAGTTCTTAACTAGCAGTTGCAAACCCTCGAATCCACTTAAAAGGGCTCCTAAACCTATTACATTTTTTTTTCTGGTTTCTTCTTCACACATTACACTACTTCACACTACTTCGTTCATTTCTTTTTTACTTATAGATTGCACAATTTTACACTGCTATAACAATGAATCATTTTGTGTCAATCTATTTGTTAACCTAGGGTCCCACTGCAGTCGTTGGACTTTGGGATCTTCGCCAGTATACCACTAACAACCATGTATCTTGAATGAACAATAAACTGAAACATTGTGATGCCAGCAGGGTCATGTGCTTGACGTGACCAAGGTAAAAGCTGTTGATTAATTGGCATATGAGGGGCAATTTGCCAATGTGACAAAAGTGGCCTGCGTGTTCTGAGGAGGAAGGGGGGTGCACCCCACTGATCCTTCTGTCGAGCTTCAAACAAGCTGACACTCCAAGAAGTGTGATCAGGGCCACTATCTTGCATGCATTCAAAAACTGAATGTCGGCTTTTTGAACGCGTGCAAGATAGCAGCCCTGGACTATGAAAGAACCCATTCTTTTTGTTTTTTACTCCGGGTGGCTAATGCAACCTGTTACTATTGCTGCATGCACAGAATTGGCGAGCTGGAGGATAAAGAAGTATGCGGTGAAGTGAAGAGGCTTATCCAAGGGGAGAATAGAGAGGGCAATTGAGAAACAGCAGCAACCACACAGTTTTCGACATAATTAACAAAAAAATTATTCTATATCTGTATGTTGATTGCAGGCTGGTACACAGTTGCCACTATATAACATGTTTTTGAGCTCAAAATGGTTTAGGGGCCCTTTAAACTTGATCCACATGAGATACCAGCTTGCTGGTCAATCGGTTACATGATGGCAGGACTACAATGGTTTAGCTGCAATTAGCACTCACCTACAAAGAGAAAAAATGGCACTGATTAGCTGAACAGAGTACCACGCTATGATCTGTTGCCAAAACAGGCACACCTGTGAGCATCCACAGCCTTGCAACACGATGGCCCACACTGTATCTCTTCAACATAAAGTAATACTTCCGTACCACATCACTTCCTCCAGAAAGAGTGTCTTATAGACCTTTCCCTAACCTAATGCGGGCACTTTGTTCATGCACAGATAAGAGAAAGAAATGCCACATTCGTATTGTCTGAAACACAGGTGCACAAGAAACAAGAGCCATGGTGACTTACTGCAAGCATTTTTGGCCATGACGATACCAAAAAAAAGGATCATGCAGATCTCACATAGACATTGTGGGAATCAGTGTAGGCGAAGTTTTGATAAGCTGGCAAGACAAAACAGCTCAACACGAAGCCAGAAATGCTGCACGTGCCGAGTAATTAGAAACCTTGCAATACAACAACCTCTATTCGGTGAGACAACTGATGACAACAACGACCGCGACCCTAACGATGACGACATACCAAATTGCAAGGAGGTAGAGGAAGCAACGCTCAGTTTCCAGGCTAAGTATCTATGCTTGCTCCATAGCTACTTGGTCTGCAACCCAGTTCAGGCCCACCTGGCAACGAAAAAGCCAGATGCTATTTCCCCTCCTCACAGTCCACAGTCAGATATTGCCCTCGTGAAGCCAGAAACGCAAGGTCACATGATGCCTAGTCTGCAGACCAAAGCATGCACTTGGTTCACTGTGAGGATGCAGCTTCAGTAACACTTTGAATTCTCGGGTTTAAAACAGAAATGAACTTAGGGCCACAATGAAAACAGTATTTGCAGCTACCCTGATTGCATTAAGGTGCGCCATATGTCCCTTGAAGTCTGGATTGGTGATAACGGTGGATGTGGCATGTAGAAAATGCGAGTCAGGATAAGTAAACAAAAATAGTTGAAGTTTACATACTAGTAGAAAAGTAATGGCCACTGCTGTCTACATCATCGCGAGGAATCTATATGTTGCAAGTGCCTTGCCAGATCGCTTGTCTGTTATTTTTGGAAGACAGTGCGTGTTGATGACATGTCGCAAGTAGTGCTCATAGACCCCATTGACCTCTGGGAGTCTGCAGACCACATTTATAAAAGCACTGCTCTAGAGCATATAGAAAATGTAATGGGCCTAACCAATTCAGCACAAGTTACTTGGGCACAGAAGGGCTAACTTGTTTGACTTTTAGAACATCACTCCAAGAGTGGTTCAGAGCTGACTGGATTTTTCCTTATGGGAGGTAAAAGAACAGCTGAAGAATGACAGAATTATCAAATGAGGCAACAATATTATACACAGCAACACATTAGCAACACATTAGACACGGAAGTTCCAGCTATTATAACGGAGGCCAATGTGCCTGTGATTATGAAGCACCTACGTGCGATCAAATTTGCAAGACAACATTGTCAATTCAGCTAAAATTCTTCGAAAACTGCAAGTATGGTGTGGTAAACAATGTAACAGACACCAATATATGCTTGATCTCAGTAGCTGAAAAAGCAGCAAGCAGACACCAATGAATTTTACGGGCACGTTCGCCTGGCTGCAAAATGTGACCCTGCGCTAGCTCAAACTGCGATGCAGCTCCTATTGTGCGAATGAATCAGACGGCAAATACAATAGCAACAGTGGCAAAATGTGCATGTGGGGAGGTGAAAAGCTGACTTAGTTTCATAATTGTAGCACATTTCCTGTTTACTGTCAAAAATGGATGCCTTGGTCAACCTTGAACAACCTTATAAGCTAAGGCCTGAAGTGTAGCATTGCAAGAAGTACGTGTATACAAGAACTCCCACAGAAAAGATGTGCAGTACATGCTGAGATCCTTGAATACACAGCACTGTGACTTATGCCATGTAGCAGTTGTTGGGATTAAAGAACAGAATACTGCAGCAACAACAGTGAAGCAAGTTATAAAAATGCCCACAGCCATGTTTATCACAATGCAATACTATACATCAAATATTCAGCAAGTTGGAGTTTTCCTTTTGATGTTGAAAAGTACTGAAGCAAGCAACAACCAACACAAAGGTAATGGTCAAAAGTTGCAAAATGCATTGTATCACTGGTGAATTAAGAACTATTACAAAATGTCCTCAGCTGACGCATCTTATAGTCGCATTCTCCATGCAATCATAAAAAACCTCGGCTCAATCTTACTCGACATGAAAATCTGAAAACCTCTGGATTAAAATCTGAGCTCAATCCAGAAAATCCAGTGTTATGGGCATCAATCACCAGACAAAAGACAAGAAGGACCGGCCAAGAACACTGGCCAACAACACCGCCGCAATTTTAAAGCCACACAAAAGGACGTCAATCATCATCACCCCGCTTGAAAGTCAACTCATCAAACGACGCAGCTCCAAAGTCCGGAGCCAGGCGAGTTCCTGCATGGCTGTCCAAGCTTAGATGCAGCAGGCTTCTGAGGAGTCTGCGCACGTGCGAGGGAGTACCAGAGGAAGTGGCAGCTGGTGACGAGGACAGGGACGACTGAGGCGAACCCGCGGATGACATGTGAGAGAAAGAAGCTCGGCTGCCGGTGCTGGCAGTTTCCTGAGCCAGTGCAGTTATCTGCTGATGGCTCGGCCCCATGTCCTCCACAGCGCTGGTGCTTCCCCGCTGTGAAGAGGGCACTGAGCCCCTCCTCGGATGTCATTCAAGCAGGCTAAGAGAGTCTTGCAAGACGCCCTGGACAACAGCCTCATCTTCCAGCTCTAGCAGTTGCCTGCAGAACAGAGAAGGAGGTCACAAAATTGATGGTAAGAAGACTTCACTTGTGGTTAAGGATGAGGCAGAGAGAAGAAAATAACATGTCAATGACAAGTGATAAAAATTTTAAAAACATATTTTGGTCCTTCCCAGACAGGAGTCTTGTGGCACACTAAAGGTGTAAGCTAGGGCTGGGTGATTGATCGGTTAACCTCCCGATTAGCCGATTGAAGCTTTAATCATGACTAATCTTTTTGATCAGATTAATTGGTTACGCTCGCATGGCTGCTGGGGGAACATGCAGGTATGGCTTTCGAAACTAGCCAAAATCATACAGTCAAACTGATCCAATGTATCCAGACGAAAAAACGGAAGTACTCGTTTTCAGTGGAAAGCGGCGAGGAAACAGGGCCAGACCAGGTGGTGTTTCATGAAGAAGTAATGTTTCAGAAGTAACTGAAGATGACTCGGAGCTTTTGCAGTGGTGACCAGTACAGCGCCTTCTACTAGACATAATGCCGGTTGTAAAGACAATGACACGAGGTCGCGGGATCGAATCCTGGCCACGGCGGCCGCATTTCGGTGGGGGCGAAATGCGAAAGCACCCATGTACTTAGATTTAGGTGCACGTTAAAGACCCCCAGGTGGTCTAAATTTTCAGAGTCCCCCACTACGGCGTGCCTCATAATCAGAAAGTGGTTTTGGCATGTAAAAACCCATAATTTAAAATTAAAGACAATGATGTACATCCCGGCAACATCAATGCTATGCGAGCACGTCCTCTCTGCAACTGGCATGACTTAATAAGCGAAGGAATTCTCTTCTGCAAGAGATCATGATAAGCTTCTTTGCCTCGGCAGCTGGAGCTGCGATTGCATTTGACTGAGTTTGACATGCTCAACTGTCTATTTTCAAGCAGAGTTGTCTAATAATAAAGACAACTGTCAATTCAAACAGCATACCTTTTCTTTCTTTAAAGTGTATGTATCATGACAAACCACAGGCATTTGTTTTTTTTGCTTATGTAAGTACATATACAAATCTTATTAATTAATCAATCAAGATGTACCGATTAATCTGGTTGAAAGGTTTAATCAACGTCTAGCTCTAGTGTAAGCAGATGAAAGCTTGACTATGTGCAGCTCAGCGTGTGACAATGTGCAAGAGCAAAGTGGATTAAGACTAATTTCTTTCCACCTTTAGTGACTAAACATAAAAGCATTGTATCAAGCTTCTTTCCTTCTGAAAACACATGCAAAGTCCAAGCCTATGTGAAAGCCCCATGTTTCTCAACGGCACAGTAAAAAAAACTTTTGTTTGAAAAATTAAATTCTGGACTCTTGCGCGCCAAAACTACGATATGATTATGAGGCGCGCCATAGTGAGGGGACTGGATTAATTCTGATTACCAGGAGTTCTCTAACATGCACCCAACAAAGGTACACAGGCGTTTTTGCCTTTCAACTTTACTGAAATGTGGTCGCGTGGCCAGGATTCGATCCCGTGACCTCGGGCTTAGCAACACAATGCCGGAGTCACCGTGCCGCTATGACGGGTAAGGGCACAGGAGGTCATGTGGCATGTGCTTAAAAAAAAATAAAAATAATTGAGGGGTTTTACGTGCCAAAACCACTTTCTGATTATGAGGCATGCCGTAGTGGAGGACTCCGGAAATTTCGACCACCTGGGGTTCTTTAGCGTGCACCTAAATCTAAGTACACGGGTGTTTTCGCATTTCGCCCCCATCGAAATGCGGCCGCCGTGGCCGGGATTCGATCCCGCGACCTCGTGCTCAGCAGCCCAACACCATAGCCACTGAGCAACCACGGCGGGTGATGTGGCATGTGCTACCAGTATCACATTTGATGAGCAAAACAAGAACAAGGTAAAACAGGGAGCCAACATTTTGACAGGTGGACCTGCCTTTTTCAAGGGAAGTGATAAAGACAGGTCCACTTGTCAGAACGTTGGCTCCCACTTTTACCTTGTCCTCATTTTGCTCATCGTCTTGAATTTCCCTCTCCCACCTTCCCTATGTTTTCCTAGCATCAAATCTGCCACTTCCCTAAATGAATGAAGACTACAGTATTTTCATTCTAGGTACCATTATACCATTTTACAAGGTAGGATAGCACTGTGAACATTGTAGGAACACAAGTGAAAGGAGAAAAAAAAAATTGGGGGGTTTTACATGACAAAACTATGATCCAAGTATGAGGCACGTATGCCATAGTGGGCGACTCTGGACTAATTTTGACCATTGGGGGTTTTTGAATGTGCATGAGTGATTTTGCATTTTGCCCTCACCAAAATGCAGCTGCAATGGATGAGCTTCGATCCTGCAACTTCGTGCAACGACATAGCTACTGAGCCACCATGGCGGGTCAGTAAAAGGTGATAGTGAACACAATCAAGCAATGTGGAATATGGATCATGTCTATAAGAGATGCACTAGTACACACTACATAAATGAATGGTAACAAGAACAAGAATCATGATGTGTGAAAGAGCTAAAGCTGCAAGGTCATCGAGTATGGAAGCATAACACTGAACACAGATGGCATGTTGAATGCCAGACTGCTTACAAATGCAAAACAAAGCACACATGGCACCAAGTATTTTCATGCGACTCTGTAACTGTGTTTGATACAATGTTATCGTTGTCTACCAAGTTCCACAGAAATCCTTTATCACTTCCCTTGTCCACAAGTGAAGGTTCTAAATCCTAAAAGGCCTCTCACCTGCGTAGCCTAAGTGCTTTAGAGCGTAGTTCCTTATCTCTGTTTCGGATTTCCAATACCATGTCCCACGCTTCCTTCTGAGGCTTCTGATCATAGACCCAGCGTAAGAACAGGGCTGGCCACAAAACCTAGAAAGGGAAAAACATGACCTCTTCATGAAGTTGAAATGAAAGGTACACAGCTCTGCAAATCAGTCAAAACACCATAATCTCGAGAGCACCAAAGGCATCCAATACATTTGAAATGAGAAAGCATCACTATGCTACATTTCATACCTTGCAGACAATGCTGCAAAAGCTATGCAGGCAATGTAGTCATGAAAGCCTCACTCCACATGTTTCAGGTGAAGGTGTCTGATTTGTGAGGCTTTCTGTTAATGATACACAGTACTTCACATAATTACAAGTTGATGTTAGGTTACATCAAATCCCACATTATTTGTGCACCTTTGCGCTTCCAGTATGCATACTACCATGTTTTGGTCGTGTGCGATCTGTGACCTCTGATTGCAGAAATATTCCATTACGTTCGGAGGCTTGGATATGCAACGCCTTCCATGTCAATAGCTTCTTCGTATTTTGTGACGCAAAAGTACGAGACGTAACGCTACATCGAATCGCATGACACATGCTTACAGTACGGTATATCTTTACTTCACGTGTGGCATGCTACTTTTGGCTCGAGGATGCCAGCAGCGATATCTCTCTAGTTTTGTGGAATTGCCTGTTATGTATGAAACTAAGGATATTGCTGTCGTAAGCTTGGCATGCTTTGTGTACTCTATTATAATACACACCCTGTTTTTGACCTTCTCTAGAAATAAAAGTTCACATCAGAATCGAGCAAGTATGGAAATTTTTAAAGAGTGAACTGCTGGGTTAGTAGCTGGTTGGTACTGTACACTCTGAATTGCAAAATGAGATGTGCCAATGAAGAAATAGAAAAAAAAGAACAGAATCACACAGGTCAGCTGCTGTCCCACGCGATTTAATTTTTGTACAGTTGTCTCATTTTGCGCCACCATCACACTGTCACCAAGGATCCAGCCCAATTCACCAAAGAAAATAATCACCCAAGCATACACTTGTTTAGGGCGAAGCACCGCATTCAAGAGCACTTACTAAGCTTTGAGGGGCCACTGATGGCCAGATCACCTGGTTGTTGTGGTCGTACATTGGATTCGTAAGCTCTGCCAGCATGTCTGGCGAGTTTACATAAGACCTGAAAGAAGGAAAACAAAAGAAACGACACAGCAATCAGAACATCTCAATCCTTCAGATTTCAGCTAAAATACTTTGTGAAGCTTGTGCAATAACTGAAAGTTGAGTAAGTTGGCACGCCTCCATGACACAGCTCCGCGGCACAGAAAGGCAGGCATGCAAACGTGAATGCAAGTAGAACGACAAGGAAGTTTAGACTAAAAAATGATGATAAGAAACAAACAATGTTTGTGTTCTCCTTCTAATTAATTAACGACGGGATATGTACACCTGCCTTTTCGAACTATGAACACACTGTGAAATCTCAAATGGTGGTCAAGCAATTGCTTCACATATTCGAGACAGCCTTAGGCTCAGAACATAAGTTACATGAAACAAACACAATTATTTTATTTACACATATGGTTTACTTGCAGAGGAATATGCCACAGAGAACAAAGCTAAAGACGTTAACACAATGGTGGAGCATACAGGCCCCTAACAAAGATGACGAAACATTGCCGGCTGGCATTCACTGGTCAAAAAAAGGCAAGAAGCTTGTACGACAGAGCTTTAACACCTTTATGCACTTCTGGCCCCCCGAGCAAGTGTACACCAAATACATTAACTCTGAAGCTACATCATGACAGACAGCTCCTGCCGCTTGCAAATGACAACAGCACTGTCCATTGCGCCCACCTACTGATTGATTGGTTCACAAGGCTTGATGTCCCAAAGTAACAAAGGGTCTATAAGACACGGCATAAGAGAGTCCTCTGAATTAATTTGAACCACCTAGCATTTCTAATGTGCATCTAAGTATGCAACCATATTGGCATTCTACCCTTACCGAAATGTGGCAGCCATCATCATCATCATCATCAGCCTGGTTACGCCCACTGCAGGGCAAAGGCCTCTCCCATACTTCTCCAACTACCTCGGGCATGTACTAATTGTGGCCACGTTGTCCCTGCAAACTTCTTAATGTCATCCGCCCACCTAACTTTCTGCCACCCCCTGCTACGTTTCCCTTCCCTTGGAATCTAGTCCGTAACCCTTAGTGACCATCGGTTATCTTCCCCCTTCATTACATGCCCTGCCCATGCCCATTTCTTTTTCTTCATTTCAACTAAGATGTCATTAACCTGCGTTTGTTCCCTCACACAATCTGCTCTTTTCTTATCCCTTAACGTTACACCCATCATTCTTCTTTCCATAGCTCGTTGTGTCGTCCTCAATTTAAGCGGAACCCTTTTCGTGAGCCTCCAGGTTTCTGCCCCATACGTGAATACTAGTAAGACACAGCTGTTATACACTTTTCTCTTGAGGGATAGTGGCAACCTGCTGTTCATGATTTGAGAATGCATGCCAAACGCACCCCAGCCCATTCTTTTTCTTCTGGTTATTTCAGTCTCATGATCCGGATCCGTGGTCACTACCTGCCCTAAGTAGATGTAGTATTCCCTTACCACTTCCAGTGCCTCGCTACCTATTGTAAACTGCTGTTCTCTTCTGAGGCTGTTAAACATTATTTTAGTTTACTCTAGTTTTCACCATAGGCAATATCAAACCAATGACCTCACATTCAGCAGCAGAACTTCAGAGCCACTGGGCCACCACAGTGGATTTCAGCAACTACTAGCAATAGACATGGCACGAAAAGAAGTGTACCACAGAGAGTATGTTTTCTGCGCCAGCTTGAGTTCTTTTCTTTCCTTCATAGAGTTTGCGAGGAATGTGCCTGCAAGTAAGTTCAAAATTTGTTAATGTCATCAACACAGAGGTAAAAAAAAAAAACATGAATTTTTCTGGTGGGAGAAGAGAACTCACCAAATGAAGAACAGTAGCTGTGTTCAAACAGCATAATAAGAAACTGCTCGTTGAATTCGAATGAGCAGGCAAACTGTTGGTGAATCTGAAGAATAAAAATTTGAAGCCACTATGAGCTCCTGTCAGCTAGAAAAAAAAATTGCTTCTGTCGAGAGATTCATTTTTACAGAATGCCGTGATCTGCCTATAATTACTAGGTACTTCAAATGCCACCCCACGAAATTCATAAATACTCTAAAGGATATTTTGAAATGGTAGAGGACATGGGAATGAATGAGTTCCATTCAGAATGAACAACAACATGCTGAGAATCATCTGGGCACGAAATTACTGGTTGGTTTGTCAGAGGGAACTGACCAATGATAAATGAAAGGTAAAACAAAAAGCCTGCTCTGGGCCTTTAGCAGTGATGCAAGCCTTCTTGGATGGTGCTAGAGGCACCATCCAGTGGTAGCCACTGATCACAAGTGGCACTGCAGATAATGGCAACGCTGGTACATACATGCTGTGTGAAGCCATTACAAATGAGGAACACTAAGTTATTACTGTATTAAAGGAAGATTAGACCCACTGCAATTCTAAGAACATCCCCAGTCCTCACTTCTCAACCTACACTCTTAACTTTACACCCTTTGGTTCGTGTCTTGTCCCACAACTGTAATCGTCATCTGCTTTGCCCGTATTTCTGTTCTTTAACGCTGCGAGCCCGGCACTTCCAAGTCACGAGCGGCTTGCGTGTTATCAACGTGACGCAGTACTCTCGACAGGAAAGTAGCGAGTGCTGCGTTTTCAAGAAAGTAAACGCAAGCAAGGCAGACGACGATCATTGTTATGGGATAAGATAAACCTAGAGGTTTTGAACATTTTCAAGAGTGTCTAAAAAGTACTAACATGACACTTTTAAATTGAAATTTCCTTTTTGTTTAATTTCCCAGGTTTTGCATGGCTGCCTCGCTGCTGGGTGCTGTTGTGTCGGTCACTATCTCGGCGGATATATTTCTAGATATATATACGAATGATATATGAAACTACCAACAAAGTGGCTCATACAACCCTTGTAGCTGATCAAGCATGCACAGCTCTGTCCTGTGTAAAAATATGACTTCCCCTGAAAAACTGGAATGACGAAAAAACCGGAACGTATAATGTTGGTTCACAGGCACTTCTAAAGCACAATGACGTGTTAAAGGGCAACTCTGGTAATTTTTTGATTATGTCAAGGTAATGAATATTTAGGTTCCCGAGACCCTCCTCGTCATGCGACAAAATAGAATTGTCCTGCAAATTCAAAAATAATCTTAAATGAGCAAAAAAGCACGAAAAACGAAACCGAAACTTGACCAGACAGCTGAGCAAACCGTGTTTCACTCGTGTGATGTTGCGAGTGTCCGTAGTGGGGAAGGCGCACAAGGCATGCTGACCTAGTGCGCTGGGCGAATGAAACCAGCGAACGAAGAGCAGATGCTCAGCTGATTCGTGACGGCGCCGGACCTTCGAGTGACAATGTCAGCTGCACCAGCTCTTCGGATCTGTCAAATATTGACAGTCATAGTCCTGACAAATTCAATAGCCACGAATTGCCATTCGCATTCAACCAGCTACCATGGGAGCCAGCGCCGATGCACTACATATCGTGCTGCAACATGAAGGCCAAGGGTAGCCCTGACCACTAATTTTATACGTGCTGCTTGCTATTTTAGGTGTTTTGCCCCTTCCCAAGGAATCACTTCGCATGCTAACTGTAATATGTGGAGCATGACTTTCCGCATTTGTATCCCCACAAGAACGCCACTGACAGTACAAAGCACTGACCAGTGCATTTGCTTACATCAGCAGGTACAGCGACCACTTGTCATTTGCTTGAGATATAACGCTAGCCGCTCATCGGTGACATCAATTAATGTCAGAACATATCAAAACAGGAAGATTTTGAGCATGTAAGCACCGTTGCATCAGTCTGATATGAATGACCACACACCGTCGAAAACAGCAAGCCGAAGACTGTAGTATGGGAGCGTTGTTACGCTGCCTATTTATTCTTCATATTCTCTTCATGCACACAATATGTTCCGTAATGTAGACACAGATGAGGACTTTGCGCATATGATTCTTGGTTCAGAGAACATGTAGTTTTCTCACAGAAATGCCGATGCCAGTATTGACACTGTTGGCAGCTGAACGAGGTGGCTGTTTATGCTGCTGTATCGAAGGGGTCTACGCTTGCTGCCCATATGGGATATGAGGCAAGCAGTGCATCTCGGAAGCTAAATAATGTGCATGCATGACAATATGTAAGAATACACCCACATTCGTAGTTGCATTTAATTTAGGGAAGTGCCGGTGAGTTTGGCTGGCAGCTCTCTGTCGAAAACAGCAATGTACCAATGTCGAAACTGCTCCGCGCTGTCGTTTCCCGCTTTTTATGTGTGCACTGTACGAAACAAGGAATGATTTATTACAAATCCGTATGGTCAAAGCTGAACTAGAGAAGCAGTTTTCTTGATCCTAATGGCTTAATTAGCTTCAGGTCAGTCGCTCAGGTACGCCAGCAGTAGATGCATGAACTCCTCGACTATGGCATACAGGTAGGCTTAACCTCGGCTGAACGTAATAAGCATCGGCTCCAACTGTGTATGAGGGTAACGAGGGCTGAAGTTTCGCAGCCAACAAAACAACACCACTTGCCACCTCCCACCTCTTGCCCATTCACAGGGCACTTCTTGCAACCGCAACTTCTCACACCATGCACTAGATCACGATCGTCGACGCCTCGACACTGTCATCTGCATGATCTTGGTACGCTGTGCATGGAACACTCCTGACATCATACGCAATGTGGCCGGTAACTGAGGAGGAGGTAAGGTAAAGAGGGCGTTCAAAGCAATCAAAGCCATTTGTAAAAAATCTGCACGACTCGCAAACCTGCTATTTTGAGGACATGACAGAAGTGTTCAGAGGAACACATCCATCGAATTTCCTCGACAATTGTTGACAAGGAAAAATCACCAGAATTGCCCTCTATTGAATTCATGAATTTTATTTACCCGATTTTTTGTTTACTTATTATTATTACTATTTTTTTTAATTTAGCCACTTCAGTATGTGCCACCAGTTGTATGCCCGATTTTGGCCAACCCTCCAGAATGGGGATGTCCCTCTATGATCCCTACGTAAAACCTGAATATTTAATGTTCACTCACAGATACCTGTAAAGCACACCAATTTGTTAATAGAATGATGTATTATATATAACTAATTCTTTAATTTACATTTTTTTATTATTATATAGCCATTTCGTATATGCAACTGGAGGTGTGCTCGTTCATGGCCAATCTTCCTAAATGGTTATGTCCCACTATGGCATAACAGGCGCAGAGGTCGTAAATGTTGCTTGATATGTGTAGTACTTTTCTGAAAGAAACACCTTTCAAATTTTTTTAGAAATTCCCTTCAACCCTGGTGTCTTGAAATGGACAATGAGAGTGCATGGTGAAATTTCTGCTCAAATAGAGTTTTCAATCTTCGAAAAGTTGAACCCCGCATTAAACTGAGTGTTGAATAAACATGAGTGCCAAGTACAAAAGATTAACTTTCAGTTGAATTTCACGCAGATATAGCATACTTCAGCAGCTTCACTTTAATACCACATTTGTGAGATTAATCACCTGTTTCATTTAAAATATATCCATGGTGTGTAGGTCATCTGTAGTGATGCCAGTCCGAGGTTAAAAAAAAATAGTCGGGTTTTATATGCCAAAACTACGATATGATTATCAGGACGGCTGTATGGGGGGCCTTGCAATTATTATGACAACCTGGGGTTCTTCGTGCATGGGATGCACGGTACATGGGCGTTTTTGCATTTCGCCTTTATCGAAATACGGCTGTGGCAACTGGGATTTGTTCCTACACTCTTGGTCTTAGCAGCACAATGACAAGGCCAGCACACCACCATGGCAGGTGCCGTCTGTGGTGATGTAGGCCGATTCTGGTTGAATAGAACTGTGGTACTATTTGTCGGCACTATGATGAAAAGTGCGTTCCACCACGCCATAACATAGTATTCCACGGCAAAATGCCGCCTCTGTGCAAAATTTGAGTGGAAATCGACAAGTGGTTTAGCTGGAAGATATACAGCTAAACTATGATATAAAAAAATTCAATAT
Organism: Dermacentor albipictus; assembly: GCF_038994185.2. NCBI lineage: Eukaryota > Metazoa > Arthropoda > Arachnida > Ixodida > Ixodidae > Dermacentor > Dermacentor albipictus. The sequence continues at coordinate 140,095,118 of NC_091825.1, read as the reverse complement.
TATGAAATTCTCGATATAATGAAGTTTTTAACATTTTATAACTTCTTGTCCATAGAACTTTTTGTATATCTAACCTCGATATGACAAAATGTGTTCATACACGATTTCAAATATAACTGAATTTCACTGCCACTGCGATAGATTATGAAGGCCTCAATGGAAACTGCCACAGATACAGATCATCAAATGGTTGAATTTGTAGGGTCCAAAGTAGTCATCACCATGAAGAAGCAGCAGCGGTTGACTGTGAACAAAAGCAAATTTAGCAGGATGTGTTGTTGGGCAAGTTGGTTCATTGTATTTGGAAAGATCGAATGCGCTTTGTAGACGATCACGAGGAAGAAGATGAAACAGGCGCAATGCTGTGTTTAGCTGTGTTTTGCGCCTGTCCCGTCTTCTTCCTTGTGATCGTCTACAAAGCACATCCAATCTTTCCAAAAAGCAAATTTAATAAACAAGCTTACACTGCAACAAATAAACTTTGCAGAATGAACAAACTTGCGCAGCATCGCCCCAATCGTCATCTTGGCCGATCAATCTTGGCACCTCTGGGGTGCATGCGCGCTTGCTACAGTGGCCCAAAGCAGCATTCCTGCTGACCCTTCTTGGCAATCGCTTATGAAGGCTTGGGCATGCTTGTTCCATGATGTGCAGACAGTCATGTGACCTATCTGCCACTGTCATCAGTGCATGGAGTGTGTCATTACATGGAAGTGACTGCTGATTCATCCCTCTGATTAGCAATCAGCAGCATTTCAGTGATCCTGACACTTCCCCTCTTCCGAAAAGAGTGCTCGTGGGTTAAGCTTCTGTTGAACAGCCCTGGGAGGCGAATACTTTATGGTTGTCTTCAGAAGCCTCTTCATCATTGCATTCTCTTTCTACGGGCACACTTCTGCCATCGATGCCGTTGCCTGTTTTACTCATTTGTCCATTGTCGTTGGCGCAGCATGTTGCTTTGGGAAGAAGCTTGATGGCCCTGCTAGGGGTTTGTGTACCACAGTTTTGTCGCCACACACTAGACTAGTCTGGGCTGCACATGGAATGAGAACATTATCGGCGAACTTGACGGGCGCTTGTCACAGCATGGCGGACTTCACAGACTTCAATAACCAGAAGTTCCAGATTTTCACAGCTTCCTAAAGCAGTATGCTTGAGGGCAGCCTTCGATACTACATCATTGCTGGTGCACACATAGCAAGGCGCCATCTGTTCAGCTGCTGCCTACACTGTTGTTGCCTGATCTGCTCGCTTCAATTCGGACGTCATTTTTTGTAGTTATGCAGTCCTTCTGAAAAATTTCACCAGCTTCCAACCAGGCACTGATGATTGGTGGATAGATTTATTTTATGGCAGATGGAGCATCTCCTCTCTGCTCTTCTACTTCTGTATCTGAAGCAGTTCCGTCTGGCTGTACATGTTCGATGTCCTCTTGAAGAGTGCAAAGCTGCTGCAGTACGTCTTCCCTGATCTCGTGGTCAATATCCCTCATTCCGAAGTACTTGTCTTGTGCTTCTACCAATTGTCTGAGAGCGGCCATCTACTTGAAAAGCCCCGTGGTCACTGCCATCCCTTGTCACTTATGCACTCCTTGCAATGGCTTTACTACACCAGGCACTCATCTCACTGGTGAAAGACATATTCACAGCCATGCATGTTGTGCACCAAATGTAGCGTCCGAAGTAGTTGTCACCATGAAGCAGCAGCAGTGGTCGACCGTGAACGAACAATAGCAAATTTAATAAACAATCTTAAACGCCTCTAGCCTGGCTTTAGTTGCACATGGCTGTCAGCGACGCTGAGTGCATATGCGGCCCGCATGCCCTGTCTTGGAAGCAATCTGCAGCGGGTGCAAAGGTTGGGTGAGCCAAGAGGGCCTGCTTTATGTGTTTCTATCTATCTTCTGCTATCTGCTATCCTCCCAGTGATTTAATGCTGGAGCTCATGCAATTTCGAGCATCAGAGATGCATTGGAGTGACAGGCAGGCAAAGCATTCGTTTCCCTCTGCCTGTGCTCTTCATGATGGCGACGCCCCACTGTGGGTGACGCTATCAGCTGCGGCACCGGAGTGAACGCAAAAGATTTGCACGCTTCGCTTCGTACCACTGATGTGAAGATATCGACACAACACAAAACCATACCTTTAGTTGCCAACACTCAAATTCAACAAAATAAATGTTTTTCTCAATGAAATTAGTTTCCGATTGCCCGATAATTCGGAAAATTTTACAGCCCCTTCCGTGTATGAAAAATTTGGCGTCGACTGCTTACTGCATAAATGTCAAATTTCAATAGAACCAAACTTCGCTATAACGCAGTAAAGTGCCAATTATATTGCCTTTGTTATATTCATATTTCACTGCATATGTATACCTGGCCGCTTCTATTTGGGCAAAACTCAATACATATGCATCATTGCATAGCATTCATGTAAATACCATGTGTGGCACGCAGGTCGGTGAGAGCTGGCAATATTTATGTTCCTACCTGAAACACGCAGTCCAGGAATATGAGGAAGGTGGGGCTCTGTTCCTTGGTACGCATGCTGGCAGGCGCAAAAGCACCTTGCTGGCAGCGCAGACGAAATGGGTGTCCTGCACGAAGCCACTCGCGCTCCACAAGCGCCTGGAACCCACGCATCGTTCGGCAGTCCGGGTCCAGGATCACCTGAGCCAGGGAGCACGCAAGCAAGGTCGAGTCCGTACCTTCGGACCCATGTATCACCACGGAGCGTTCTGCAAGGTGAGCAAAAATCATGGCATGAGTCAGGAAGTCAACTAAAAAATGCACATGATAAGTCCAGCTGAGGACTGCATAAACAATATGTGAGGTTCTTTTGCGTATGCTGTGAAACACCTGTACTTGTCAGGTGCCTTTTGTGTATGCAAATTTACTTACCTACGATTTAAGGCTAAGTTCTGTACATAGACTGTACAAACTTGCCAAACACGTCCATCCTGTTTTCTGTGGCTCTGTAGAACAACAGCGTTTGCTTTTTTTTCATTTGCATCTTGCGTTCCCCTTCATGCAGCTAACTTTGCTTAACCTTTACACAGATGCTGGTTTACAACTGGCCCATGCACTGCAACAACCAAATCATGAGCTATAGCTGTGCTAGGGAACTTAAACTGTGCTGATGTTATGGCAGCGCAGAAAGATCAACATTTGGGCGAGTTGGTACTGGTTGAACATCTTGAAGGGGCAACGCGAAAAGACGATGACAGAAGGCAGGAACACACAGGACAGCGTTGTCCTGTGTGTTCCTGCCTTCTGTCATCGTCTTTTCGCGCTGCCCCTTCAAGATATGGCAGCGCAGTTATTTTAGAGCATCAGCTATAGCAGAAAAAGGTCCTGGGCCCAAAACTGGCGAACATGTTCTCCTTTCTTGAACAGTCATTGTTATGAGGGAGGTAACTACAGTGACATAGATGTCATGAATGCTGCTAAAAGGTGCTGTAACAACTATTACTATAAAGGGTGTTTAAAGGGCCCCACACCAGGACCCAACAGAAATTGTGGTTATGCATTGGAAGTCATAAACCGCCATCTATAGAGCATTTTACCAGAAATATTGTTCAATTTGCTTCGTTATTAGAGAAGATGGTATAAACTGAGATGTCAGATTGCCATACAGCAAGGAAGTAAACTTCACTGATAGCGTCTGCACACAGCATTCTTTTCTGCTTTCTTCACACAAGAGTCGAAGGACAGCGCCACATTTTCGTCCCAAACCCTGACCTTCCGCTTTTTTCTTCCTTCTTTGCTGCACTTGCAACGGTTGTTTCACATGCTCTGCATTGAATTATGTTTTAATGAAGTCGCATGCCTAGTCGATGACCTTGCAAGCACTGAATGTGACATGGACATGCCTTTGATGGGACATTGTCCCTCTGGCGGGAAATGAGGTCCTCTAAAATTACGGGTGCACAGGCTGCTGCGTAAATTTTTGCCTGTTTTCACAGCATACATATTGTAATACCTACGAGACACTGTTGTCAATATGTGATCTATGCACGTTCGTCTGTTTGCAATGCCCAAACAATGTGAGAGACCTTTAAAGGAAGACTAAACACAAACACTAAATCAGTTTGTACAAACAAAGGGTTCTTTTAAGAGATGATTTAAGTTATTTTGAGGTAATTGTTTGTTTCTTAGACGAGGAAATATAGGTCAAAGTTCTATTTAAAAGCTTTCACACCTGAATGCCAATGCATCAGTGTGACATCATGGATTTGAAAGTATATTTTGGGCTGTCATGGTGCTGTAAATGTTCTCAAAATGTACTTAGTTCGGTCCAGGTTAGTGCGCATCTCCTCCTTGAATGCGCAGCCACTCGCGCCCTATCTTGGAATGATTTGTGGTAGGTGCAAAAGTTAGGTGACCCGAGATAGCTGATGGCTTCGTATGCGCTGCGTTCTCGCGTGCCTAATTCTCGTCGAAGTGAGAGGCAGCATGAAGGGAAATTCACTCGCAGCTGCTGTCGCTCTTCACCATGCCAGTGTTGTGACAGCAAGTGTTCGCAGTCATCGAGTGAGGTCTGTTGTGCCTGCCCATATGCAGGCAACACCATGCTTGTTAATTTAATTAGTAAGCAAATGATTACTGTGGTTTATACGGTCAATAAAACTATGAACCTTGCTTCATGTATTCATGTCTAACACTTTGCTATTGTATAAATCTTTGCCTTTTGAGTGAAACCAACGTTTTTACTTTCTGCACCTTTTCTGACTTGCCAAGCCTCTCCTCATCGCAAGAATGGCTCTTCTGATATTGCAGAACGGTAATGTTACTGATAAAGCTCATATAACATTTTCTACCTAGTGTCCCTTTAACGCTATTGATGGACCAAATGTTGGCTACAGGCCACATCGTCACCTGCAGTGCTAGGTGACAATACGATAAGTAAAAAGAAACAATACTGCGGCTCACCGTCCTGGTCAAGGCACTGGGCAACAAAGCAGGCGCAGGAGAGAACGCTCTTGATATGACTCAGCCACCCCGATGCTTCGAGCCGGGACAGCCACTTGTCCATGCTTACGCCGGTGTCGGTTGATGCTGTGACAAAAGCAGCATCAGTCAGCGTATCAGCAAAAAGTTTCACGGAACCTGCTGAAAGGTTTCCAGCCAGGCACTGTCATACTATAGACCATTGTGTGCAGCAGTTGTGATTACCCAGGAAGTATCGGTTGGTTTTTGCTGGTTGTTTAGTGTCTAGTGAGCCCAAAGGTCCACGTACTCTGTGATGTGAGTGTTTGCGCATTCCTGAAATTAAAAAAGTGGATAACATGTAATTACTCTGCAGTTCTTGTAATTATCACTAGGCAGTGCAATTTTCGCTGTGTGTACACAGTAAACTTGTAATTAATTTGGACTCGTGTAACATTATTCAAGACAAATCTCATTGTTTTAATTGGTCTGTTATGTTTTTAATGCAGTTTGAAGCTTATTTCAAACAAATCAGGCAACGATTTCTGTTAATACAAACATTTGGCTCCTCAAGGGCAGAAGCATTTTGCAAGATACAGCTGATTTCGAGACATTGATTATAAGGCATAAGATTAAGTAGCCGAAATGTGCTCATGGTTGATATTCAGGACAGAACATACGGCACTATAATTTGGGTACAGATCTATGTATCAGTCTTGTCCGGTGAAATATTTGTTCGAAAGTGAATGAGTGCCTATACTTGTTAATGCATAATTCCTTATGGGGCCATATTTTATTCAGCTTTACATAATCTGAACTTTTGTCAGTTCAAAAAGAAATCTGCATTCTACAAGTTTTAATTATTGCAAGTCGACTGTATGCGCAATGTCTCATGGCCACCTGTATTATTTCTTGCTTTACTGAAAGGCCAACTGCAACAAAATTTTGTAGTGCACAAAAGCCTACTTTAATAGTATAATGTAAATATAGATAAGCCTCCGTGCAAAATTTCACGTTTCAAACATGAGCAGGAGCATTACGAAAAGCTCACAAGAAATACCCAGTTTAGACATTGAAATTGAAAAAAAAAAAAAGACTACTGTTACTGCTCATTGGAAGTAACACATGACCTGATGCGTGGCTTCTTGGCATGTTTTCCTCAATCTCGGAGGCCACGCTGCTGTGTAGCATAGATACTGCAGCCACTGCAGGGTGCTGTGATGAGATGCTCCAACTATCGCATGCTCCGACTGGTCTCTGTGGTTCTATGTGCATATCTACATGAGCCAGCTCGAGCTTCTGGCAGCTGTGGCTGCCTGCAGCGTGCTGAGAAATCTCGAATGCAGCAAGGTGGGACTTTCGTCACAGCGACACCACCAGGTGCATGCATGGCCTGCTTAGGTGCTGCTTAAAGGCTGCTATACAATACTATACAATTACCAGCTGGGCTTTGCCAAGATTGGTTCGCTGATATGTACTACTTATTCATCACAAATTTAGCTAAAGTGAAATTTTGTTGCAGTTGGCCTTGAACCTAAAATGCTGGCACAGTTCAACTTTTGAATGATTTATAACACTTCTTTTGACGTTATTACTGGCCATGAGGATATCCCTAATGCATGACATTAGGCAAGCTTGCAGACTGCTGCAGTGAGTTGCATCAACACAGCTTATTCTACATGAAGATCTGGTGCGAAAAACTTGAACATAATCATTTGATAATAACAGAATAACTTAGCATGACTGAAAAGAAAGATAACTTGTCAGTGCGTGTGTGTTTCAATATTGCTTGGTGGCATGTGGCCTTGGCTGACACTGCATTTTAGTCTCACAATTTCAAACCTTCCAGTTAAAATGTCCCAAAGGTAAACTGTTTCTACATCTACATAAAAGTGATCTGCGATGTAAATAAATAAAAATTGGCTTTTCTTGCAGATTTCACTGTAAACATACTTCTGCTACAAAACTCAATTATGCTTTGAAGTTACGTTTTGTATGGCTGATGCTAGAATGTACCAAAATGTTCCCTGAATATTCTAAAAACAATTGAAGAGATGAAGTTTAGGCATTAAATGTACAACAATTTGAAATAGTAAACAAAGAAAAGAATAATCTACATATAATTACAGAATATTAGCCCCCCACATGGTGGTCTGCTTTTGAGCAGAGTATTCCGTGACTCCAGGAATACTTGAATTCGTCACACTGAGAAAAGGAAGATCACAGCAAACTGCATGTCTTCTGTACTGTCATACACAAATGAATCTCGAACAGGAAAATTAATCTGAACCACAGTATCAGAAGGCTGCACTTGAAGCTAATGAGATATTACCATTCTTGCTTAGAATGTAGACAAGGGATACACTTATATTTAAAAGAAAAGAACCAAATTTTTATGTGAAATGAACCAGTTCAGTTCTTTAATTTCTTGGTTTCATGTTTGTATTGTTCTGTTCACATTCAATTTATTTACAACAGTACAGTGTATGTCACACAGAAGGAACAGCTAATCAGTATACTGGCAGTGATCATACCTCCAATCAGATACAAGGTACTCAAAACCAGTCGATAAGAACAGACTGGTGCGCTAGTTTGTAGTCCTGTTGTCCTACGTTCTCTCTTTTGCTTCATTTCAAGTTACGCAGGTAATAATGAGTGCAGGTGAGAAATTCTTGGCTTGAAAACTGTTTTTCTTTCTTACAGTGCCCGCCTTCTTGAAGACCGCAGCAGTGGACGTGAAAAGCACCAGTATATTATGAACAGTTTAGTGTTTGACAATTGTACCACGTCATTCTCGCATTTCAATTTCGCACATGCAAAAACCCTTCGTATGAAACATTTCGTGTACACAATTTCATGGAGGCATTAAGCTAACAAAGCTTCAATGACAGCTGGCTGCTCAACTGCTGAACCCGACTATCAGTAACTATGCCCCCATGGGCTCATGTCTGCCTCTGATAGGCCCTCTCAATAAGTTTGTTTTGGAGGCTCAAATGCAATATCACACTGACAGCACACAGAGGTACATGATATGATACAATTCTTGCATGAGAATAATGTCATGAGGGTGGCAACTTCGACAAATCTCTGGTAATCTCAGTCAGCTTGGATTCATTGGCTTCAAAATTTAGAAAAGATATCTTTTAGCAGGTTTTTCCTCATCATATATGGCCGATGGAATCTTTGCAAAGGCTCAGAAACCTATGCTATCATTCTTGCAACTAACCAACGAAATTTGTGTCCACACTCTTTCAGTGGACGTCTTTATGATGAGTTGTATCCCCTACCTTTGTGCGAAAGAACTGCTCAAGTGGAGAGGTTAATTCTACCTGAATAATAATCAGGCACTTTCTCTAACCTAACATACTGTGCAGTTCAATCACATTAAATTCAACATGATGTTACAAATTTTCCGGTGGCCTAAGTTGATTTAGGTAGGAATTGGTTTCTAACCACTCATATCCATTCGTAAGAGAACACAGTTGGCGAAGTAATGTCATAATTTGTACTATGCAGTTGTCACTTTCCTCTAAAAGAAAGGGTGCTTGCAAAGTCCAGTACTAGTGATTCAAATGTAGACCACAACCAACAGTAACCATACCACACACACACTGATTTTGCACAGATATCTTTCTACAACATGCCATGCAAACCATGCTTCAAGACACAGGCAAAAAAAACATTGATGAAAAAAGAAGTATAATATCCCGAGTCATCATGCTTTAGCAGGACCATGCCCAACCCCAAAACACAAAGCAGAACGCACAGTGGCATAATGATTCTTTATGCTCAGTTTCAAAATTTTGTGCTCAGAAATTGGCTACCGACTATCTATAACCTACATACCATTGAGTTTCTTTTGGCCACTCAGACCCAGAGAGAGGGAGTGGAAAATAACTCTACATTATCCTCCTGAGCCCTCATGTCCATTCACATGGACACAAGTTTTTATTTATTTCAAAATTGAAGAAGCGGTAATAAAAGTTATCCTGCTATAACTTGAAGCCAGGTCCATGTGAATCTTTCTTGTTACCACCAGTGTTTAAGACAATTGATACTACTTTAAGTGAGACTATTCTATCATCAGCAATGACAAAAAAGAAAAAGAAAGAAGCCATGAAGTACACTTCTAATGCCATAAGATTGCACTGTTATCCAAGGCGGTGTGGTTAGGTTTATCCATGTTTTTAGGCAAACAGACGAGTTCTCTTTTTAGATAATAAAATTGAGAGATGATCTCTTTGCCTATGTACACGAGAATCATGCTGTGCACGCGTACCTGTGCCATTCGGTCAAGCTGTGGATTTTTTCAGGTTAATAAAAGACTGCTTGGCAATAAAAGCTGACTAGAAGATTTATTGTGTGGCTAATGTTTTCTTGGGCCTCAGGAGGATAACACAGGAAGCATAAGCACTTGATGCTATTCCGAAAGAAGAATAAAGGGACGGGCTGGGAAAGCGATGGTACGAGTACAACAAGAAACAATGAATCGCAATACTGGAGCAAGTGATGACTCAGCACGTTACAGTAAGCGATGACTTGAGACGTTGCGCTCAGACAGTCTACGCAATCCCAACAGAAGAAGAAAAGGGGACGGTATAAGTGAAGATATACATGCACCAAACAAGCGCAACCGAAACTGACGTTGCATTCTCCAAGAGGCAGATTGCACAGTGCCAAACATAGGAGCATGCTGGTCTGGCCTCTCTGGCAGAAGTGAAATAAAAACTTGCCTCTCCATCTTGACACAAATGGCAAGCTGCTCATTAACGCCACTGCTCCATTCGGGCTAGTGCTTACTCCGTCACTCAGCGGGTAGATTTCTCAAGAGGCAAGCAAACCAAGAGAAAAAAATATAGAAGGAGAAAGAAGGGCAAGAAAGAAAGCAGTGAGAGAGAGACTGCTGTAAGTCAAGAGTGAAGTTGCCCAGAGCCCCCAACCTCAGAACTCATCATTACTATCCCTGCTTATTTACTAAGTGTATTGATGTGCGGAGAAAAAGAGAGCAATGCAAAGAATTGAAGTAAAGCCCAACTTTAGCAAATTGTGAAGTTCGTCTCTAGTGGCACAACTACATAAGTCACCCAATATGAAACTGTGGAAAAAGTAGTAGTGTAAGCTGTTCTTCCTCATTTCATTTGTGAGAAGAAAAACTATGGAGCCCCACACTGACACATTATATTCCTTATCTGCTGCAGAAAGATGACACGTCATTAACATCTCTATTTCTATGTAGTAGTAGTAGTAGTATGTTTGACGTAGTAGTATGTTTATTTGGCCATATTATATACAATACAATATGCCCTCGAGGTGAGGCTAAAGGAGGTAGACCAAGCATACCTCCTGACAAGGCCTAAACCCCGATCACACATCATGGAAACGGGGGCCGAATGGACACAGAGGGAAAAAAAAAAAAACAATGAGCAAACATGATCACAATAGAAAATAGTTAATGATAGACAATAATAAATATCCATTAACAATAAACAAAACATTTCATAATATGCACAATCAAAAAAGAAAACTAAGTATACAGAATTAGCTGAAATTTAACCGGGGGGGAAAAGAGTCGTCAGTTTTTTCTTAAATACAGACACACTATAACTTTCTAAAGCAATCTGAGTAAGAGAAAGGTAAGCATTACATAATGTTATAATTTGATAATCGGTTGTTTGTTTACCATAATTTGTTCTGGGTCTTGCAGTAGATAGGGCAACGGAACGTAGACCATACGCAACGTTTCTCGAATTATAAGTATTAGAAAAAGAGTTAAAGTCATGTTTGACTTTATAAAAAATGTGAAGAGCCAAACTAAAATTGTATAAGTGAAAGAAATTGCGAACATGAAATGTTTCGAAAAGATTAGCTTCAACAGATGAACTTGAACTTAATGAACGTAGAGCTCTTTTCTGGAGAGAAAGCAGTTTGTGTGAATCAGTTTTGTTGCATGTACCCCACACTAGGTTGCAATACACCAGGTGAGACTGAACAAGGGCAAAATATAACTGTTTTTTAATTTGTAGTGGGAGGAGATGTCTAACACGATAAATAACATAAATAGATCTGGCCATTTTTAGTCTAATGTAGTTTATATGATCACTCCAACCCAAATCGCTACGAAAAAACACTCCAAGGAACCGGCAACTATGAACTTGCTCGATGTTTGAGTCATTAAAAAATAGTTTGATGTGATGATCTAATGGTTTGTTTTTTGGATGGAAGAGCATAAACTTTGTTTTGTTTACGTTTAATTGAAGTTGATTAACATAGAGCCAAACCGCTAACTCCTCAAGCCAGGTATTACATTGGTGTTCAAGTACTTGGAGACTGGAGCCGGAAAAAAAGAGATTAGTATCGTCGGCATACATCAGGATATTAGGAGTTAATGGAATGTTTACAATGTCATTAATATAGAGAATAAATAAAAGTGGTCCCAGAATTGAACCCTGAGGGACACCGAATTTTATCATACCAAAACTGGATTTTACATCATGAATCTGAGTGTACTGTATCCGTGCAGTTAGATAACTTTCCAATAGTGAATTTGCCACTCCACGGATCCCGTAAGTTTTTAATTTGTGGAGCAGTATTGTATGTTGCACAGAATCGAAAGCTTTGCGCAGGTCGAGAAAAATTCCAACAGAAAAAAGCTTAGTTTCAAAATTGTTAATTATAGAGTTTTTAATATCTAACAGAGCAGATTCTGTTGATTTACCGGCCTGAAAGCCATACTGTTGGGGGCAAATAAGATGTTTAGCTTGTAAGAAATTGTTTAGTCGCCTATAGAGTATACGCTCAGCTAACTTCGAAAACAGAGGCAATACCGAAATAGGACGGTAATTATTTGGGTCATTTTTGTTGCCTCCTTTGAATAAAACGGTAACGCGCGCGACTTTTAATTTGCTAGGGAATACACCAGAAAGAAGCATTCTGTTACAAATATGCGTAAGAGGGCCAGCAATAATATTTACAGCACATTTGATAGGAAAAGCAGCAACTTCGTCATCTCCAGGTGAGCAGGTGTTCCTGAATGAATTAATGATAGAAATAACTTCATCCACTGAAGTAGGGGACAAAAATATAGATTCAGTAGTGCAAGAGGGTAAGTATGAGTCAACAGACCGAGTTGAATGACAGCTAGCAGAGGGTCGGTATGCTCCGGCAACTAAAAAGTGTTCATTCAGCATATTGGCAAGTGAAACTCCAGCATAATTCACCCCATTGACTTTCAACTCAGAGGAAGATAATTCTGCCTGTTCCCTATAATAACGTTAATACCTTGCCAAAGTAATTTAGGATTGTGTAAGATTGACGAAAACTTATTTATATAGAAAAAAGATTTAGCTTTCTTTAGATCTGAGTTTAATTTATTTCGAAACTTCTTAAACTTAGCTAAATCATCCGGGCATCGCGTTTCTAAAAAACGAGAGAACATTTTGTTCTTTTCTTTAATTTGTTTCAAAAGTGCCCCTGTCATCCATTCTTTTCTAGCCTTTCTATGTTTTCTTATAGTTTGAGTTGGGAACGCAGCGTAATAGCATTCAAGCAGCTTCTGAATAAATATATCATAAGCACGGGACGAGTCATTTTCACCATATACATCTACCCAATTAATTGTCGACAACAAGTGACAAAATCTGGAGATGCTCTTTTCATCATTAACTCTACGAGCATGAACGCGTTTATTCAATTTGGTCGTATCAGGAAAAAGTGAAAAGAAAGGTAAGTGATCACTAATTCCAGAAGAAAAAACACCGGATATGCAACTCTGAGGTGGGAAATTAGTGAAGCACAAATCAATTAATGTTTCAGAGTGCAAGGATATGCGAGTAGGCAATTTAATAGTATTGTCACAACCATTAGACAGCATTATTTCATTCAAGTTAATCTTCAGAGCGTTATCCTCCAAAAAGTTAATATTGAAGTCACCTAGTACGATGATACGCCAGTTGTTTTGGTTAGCAAACTTCAGAAAACAATCAATGAAGCGAAAAAAATTGTCAGAATTTCCTTGAGGGGGGCGATACACAACCATAATAGTAACTCTATGAAAAACAATGCAAACAGTTTCAAAATCAGTACAAACAATTGAATAATCCGACAAGACCTCAAAGCACAAATAATTTTGCACATATAAAGATACACCACCACCACGCTTTCCATCTCGAAATACTGAAATGGGCTTGTAACCAGCAAACTCGCTGACATCTGCATTTGAGGTAAACCATGTTTCAGTGAAGGCAATAAGGTCAAAATTAAAGTTCAGTTTAGTTAATTCAGCTTCTACTTCTTCCGATTTATTTTTTAGGCTTTGACAGTTCAAGTGGTAAAGAGATAGTGTGTTGCGAGGATTGTAAGCACCATCCTTTAGAAAGTCGGTGAATGACTCGGCAGTAAAATAAGCCATTTTTGAGCAGGTGTACTGCGCAGTCTCGCAGCAACAGTGATTAAACCATCTTATCAATGTCCTCCTCACAAGCGATCCTGATGGCTCGTGCACCAGGTTGCTTTCGAGCGTAGATCTTTCCTTCCTTTGACCAGACGAAAGCGTACTTCATTTCCTTAGCCTTCATTTTAGCTAGCCACAGTAAATTCCTGCTAGAAGCCGTCAGGTTATCAAAGAATCGAATGTCATCTTCGCATTTTTTGCGCTTTGAAATCCAGTCTGATTTTGTGGATCGGTTGGCAAAACAGATCAAAACCACAGGCACCTTGTCTGGTTGAGATGGAAGGCGGTGTAGCCCTTCAATGTCATTTGCTGCAAGTGTGGGCAAGTCAAGCTTTACAGCAAGGCTGTTTACTTTGCTCAGTAAATCTTCATCATCTGTCACAGGCATTCCATGTATTTCCATGTTTTGCCGCCTACTGTACTGGCTCAGGTCGTTCAATTCCTGACGCAGTTTTCGAAATTGCTGACCGTCCTGGTTTGCCTCAATGTCGTCAACTCTCTTACGCAGGAGCTCGATTTCCTTGTCATGCCTATTAGACACTTTGAGCAATTTGTCATACGTGTCAGACATATGTTGTACAGACTTTTCAATGCTTGAAACGGTTTCCTTCAAAGATGTCAGATGTGTCATGATTAACTGGTGAGTCGCTTCATTACGCTCAGGTTCAGAGATTTACTGGCAAGTCATGCACAGCTGCATTTTTCTCAAGCTCTAAAGATGATGCCATTGTGCCCGCAATCACAAGCAACAAACATTTTTCATGTGCATAAATTTTTCCCTCTGCACTACAGTACAGAATGACAACACTGCTGAAGTCAATGCACAGCATACCAATTTCCTTACTCCTACATTACATATTCCTCTGAAAAAAGCTGCAAAACCTGTAATTTCATTAAAATTTACACATTAATACTAGAAGATTGTTACATTCATGTTGGAAAACTTCTACAGCCAAATAAATGCAAAGCTTGATGCGCCCAACAGGCAAAGATATAGAATATGCTGTCACAGATGGCTTTTCACTTATCCAAGCGCGACAGTTACTATAATCTGCAGCAAAATGTCTATACAAACATTCTGGCACTTAGTCCTAACAAATAAGTGATTGGTGCAAAGAAACATTGAAGCCCCAAACTTACACTCAATAAAGCACAGCTTAGTCCCTGTTTTACAATAAAAAAATGCGCCAGGTGCCTCTATTAAAGGAAAATATGAATCAGAGTGACATGTAGTTCATGCTTCCGGTGAACATATGCAACACAACTCATGAACTTTCCAAACATCACGATACCAAACCTAAGAACACAGGCTTTATGGAAATGAACTGGAATGTGACTAACGTAAGACAACAAAGTGCAGATAAACTGACAAACTGGAGAATAGAAACAGTGGACAAGCACGCAAATTCAATATCCAGGTTCCACCTTGCACACTACATCATTCACTCTACCATGTACCACATAACACAGGCCTATGAAAAAAGTTGAATTTTGTGTGATAGCTACAAATAAATTGTTTTCTAATTTATAGACAGTTTTTGCCCATGAGAGTCACAAACTCAAACACAGGTGTGAGAGCTGGTGGTTAGTCCTATCAGGAATGTCATTGTTTTTAATAGTGGCGATAGCATAGCCTAGTACTAAAGTAGTGCTGGTAACGACAAAATGCAGCCTGCAATGTTTTCCACATATGCAGTCTATGACACATTCTAGAGGGACTTTAAATAGAAGTTTAAAGACCTGGTCTTACTTTCAAATCCATAGAAAGATACTCTTTCTAAAACTATTTCATCTCAATGAGCGAATAAGAGGGATACTGAAAACACAGCTGTTTTAGCACAATGTAAAGCTAAGTACTAGATTACATCACATATATTTCCATAGGTTGGCAAAATCACCAATGAGTCTATTCACTCAGACTGAACTGTGAGTATCAGTTTGGGTGAGACAGGCCGAGTAGAATTTCAGTGAGTTTGAGTCTGAGCGAGCGTGGCTAAGCAGAATTTTGGTGAGCCTAACTCCAAGTGAGCCCAGCTGAGTAAAATTTCGGTGTATTTGAATCCGAGCGCCTGTCTGTCAGTAAAATTTTGGTGAGTGAGTCCCAGCGAGCCCTGTGCAAATAATAAATTTTGTGAGTGAATTCTGCTTATTTTGCCAATCTAAAAATTAAAGCAATGCTAAAGTCGCGGCAACAGCAACACAATGCAGTGCGCTGCGTACGTTGCACAACTGCATAAAATTAAAATAAAAAATTCTGTCAGTCGTTCGCACTGTCGTGAGGCTCCATGCCGCACTTACAACCCCCTCCCCCACGTCTCCCCACCCCTTGCAGAAAGCGTGCACATCAGTTTTGTGCACGTTTTTAGCGCCGCACCAGCAACACAAGTTGATGCCTCTAAGTCTGGACAGCGCACTGATGTCGCACTTCAATGCCCCCTCCAACTATCTCCTCTGCTTCTCCTTTTCTTACTATTCACACCTCTGCAGAATGCTGCAAGCAGGTTTGGAAGGGAAGTTGGGGAAAGTTCGCTGGGAAGCGCACAACATCCGGGCACATGCGCATAGTATATGTTGTTGCGGCTAGGGTGGTGTTCAGGGCATAGAATCCACCGTGCCCATCGACTACGACATCAAGTTGTAGAAAATAAAGGAAAAAGGGTGTATTAGCTTAGTCACATGGCTCCAGTGCGGAACCTCACTCCGTGCAGGAGTAAGTTAAACATCTCAGTTCACATCAAGACCCTGTGTCCTCACTCTCGAAAAGTATCTGCTTTAATTCTGCCGTCTTCCCTAGGTGAATCGACTAGGGAATCTGAAGACTGTACAGCAGCAAATCACATCGTCGACTCTGTCGCAATAGCACGCCCATGCTATCCCTAACCCGCAGTAACTCTGCCTCAAAGAAACTGGTTTGGAATTTGTGGAAGAAAGAAATCATCCGGTGACACCCGGTTCGTTCGTCATTGCCCACCCCGTTCTTTGCTCAGTCAGCAAGGTGAAGCGCGGGCTGAGGGCCTTTCGTGAAATCCTGAAACAGCTGGTTTACACGCTGTCTTGATGGCTGGATAAGTGAAGTCAAATAAAAATTACTGATACCCTGTTGCTCCTACAGATTGAATTTATTTTCCAAATGCTCAGTGTTAAGTGTAACCTCTGAGAATGACGAGGTGAGCTGGACTTTCAGAAGTGCTCTCGTGAATTGTAGTTTGATTGAACTTCGGCAATGTAGCTTACACGAGTACGCTTTGGTGCCATGGAGGAAGAAAAACAACTAGGAGGAAGCGTGATGCCAAGCTGCTAGCCTTAGCAAGCCAGCATCCTCTAACGCCACCCCACTACCTTTCTCTTTGGGGCCTATCCGCACGATGACTCAAAGCGTAGGCACTGGAGGCCCTCCACCATTGCTCGACCTTTACAAGACACTGCTTATGTGGTAACTGTTAGTGGCACCTTTGTCACCAACCATTATTGTTACGCACTCTCTCTTCAAAAGCGTGACCAATTGCAGCACGAATAAATAAAGATTGTGATGTGATGGAAACTTCATTGAGTGTTTCCGAGCACGCTTTACATAATTTGCAGTAAAATTTAGTCACTAAAACAAGTTTATCTTTAAGTAGTGTGAGAAACTGAATGACTACAAACAATGAACGTTTTATGTTAGCTGCTTTAAATGTATCAGTTTTTCTGTGAGATTACTTGAAGTTATGTGAAACCAAGCAGAAATTTTAAATGAGAACAGCTTTATTGATGTTTCAGAGCACCATTATAGTATTCTGGCAGTACACTGAAACGAACTCTTGACTGTGTTGATAAGAAAATTGTATGCTTATGCAAGGTAATGAGAATACTACGTGAAGGAGTACACTTTGTCTTTATATTTCGCTAGAAAAACCTATACACTCCATGCACTTAGCAGCTAGGAAGCACTGCTGGCATATCAGGCGGTGAGGGCCTATTTACTGTGAGTCTTTCCTTTATAGTATTTTTATGACTAGGCTTCAAGCTGATCATGTCACGTTTCAGGTTTTTTTCACTCCTCCATGTATGAAGCTCAGATTCAGTGCATTTGACAGCAAATATGGATGTTAGCAGTGTCACTACTGGAGCTGTGAATCTGCACTTGCGGTATTGATTTTTGGATCAACCAGGACTTATGAAATTCTCAATCATAGCACGATGTCCGACAACTCAAGAAGCAATACAGTGAGCCACACCATCTATGCCAACATCGTGAATCATTGTTAAGAAGTGGCACTACATCAAGTGAAGTTTTATTTGTGCACAATGTTAGCAGCGTCTACTTTTGTTTACAAGGCAGGCCTTCATACTACAAAGTGCAAGAAAGAAAAGATTTCTATCCTGAGGTGCTAAAAACGCACATGCATGCTGGACGCACTTTTGCACAAACACACCAATAAGAATTTCAATATTGTTTAAAGATACATTTAGCAGATTTTATCCTTAAATGGACCTTAAAACGATTTGGTGATTTTGTACAAGTGTACTGAGTTGTTAGGGTAGGTCGTTTTGATCACTAATTGACGCATCTAAGTGCTCTGCATAAAGTGTGTATTTTATCATAAGGTTTTAAAAATGTACATCGCTACCGATTGTAGCGTGCCATTCAGCTGAGTTTTCAGCCACCCCTGACCAAGTGACGCGAGGTGACCATATGGTGCCAGTAGGGCAAGCTATCTGATTGGCTGCCCAGGGCACGTCATCTATAATTTTTCCAATTTTATGGCGAACAAATGTTGTTTGTAGTAGTTGGAATGTTAGTTAACTTGTTTCTATAAAAAAAAGAAAGTAACAAAAACAGAATGCACAAGGACAATTTATCACTACACTCAAGACTTCCGGCACACAGCAAGTGTCTGCTTCTGTTACAACGTGCTCTGTGTTGATGAGAACTTCAAGTCAGCGTTGGCCTCGATTTTTCTTTTCGCAAGCACCATGGCTTGCCCTTGTTACATTGTGGGCTGCAAACATAGCAACTGGCAGTATGTCTAACTGCTACATCATGTCTCTCTGCAAGGCAGCAGACGAGCGGAGTTGCTGTAGTGCATCAGACTGTCGGTATCTGGTCGGCGCCAGAATTTGTGCGTTTGCGCAATTACTACCACAATTAGGATTATTACCACAATGGTGCTTCGCTTGTCCAGTATTCGGGTGAACGCAAGCACAATCGGAATGGATGAGCATTTCACAGGATGAGCGGAGGCACAAACACGAACGATCCAAAGATTTCAGAATGGACTGCACGGTGCAGCCACCTAGTGGCACAGAGCTCAACCAAACACAGAACTAATATAGCACTAACAAAGTGGATTCTACTCTGCTGCTGGCGTAAACTTTCGGCAAGAGTGTAATCATGAACACAATGTTTTTCTAAATGTTTAAAATCTTTTGCACTTGGTTAGAGCAATATTAGCTCTTTGTTTGGCTGGTTAAGCTTTACACCACCAGTGGCTGTGCAGACCAATCAGGTCACTTACGTAAGTATACGCTAAAGCTCCTTTGCCACAGCGGTGTAGTATAGAGCTGCTTTAGCTTACGCCTCCGACCATCCGTCAAAACGAGCAGCTCCGCTGTGGTTATCTGTGCACCAGACACGCTCGGTGCTGCGACAGAATACTTGTAATGCACGCTGCTCCGATAGCTCCCGCTTGGGATCAACTGCCAGGAAGCTGGCAGAGAGGCTGGAGAGGCTTTGTGCGCAAGCTCCAAGACAACCGGAAGTAGACGACACAACGTGGCGCAGAGCCAGTGAAGGCGGAGCTTAGCCCCGATTGCTCGACAAATGAGTTGAGGAGAAAATGCATGGCTATGGAGGAGGGTAACTTGTAATTGCCCACAGCTCTCTTAATATGAGACGCTTCCCACTAATTGTGATGTGAATGATTTGCTGTAGCTGTACTCTACATATCTACAAAATTTGTCCGAACCACTTACCTTTTAAGCAAGATACTTTCAGTACTGCAAAGACCTCTCATCGTACTTACTGCTTGCTTCTTATAAGGCATGGTAATGCACATGATATAAGGACCTTTCATTTATGTTTAAGACTCTTGTGTGTACATTTCCATAAATGTTTTCGCATTTGCAATCCCTCTGCATATGCTATATTTAGTCTTGTATGAAGGTCTTTTATTATTTGATGTGTTAAATTCATGAGAAAGCCTGAACAAGTGATAGCCAGGCCAAGTGGACCTGCCTCAGTCGGGTTCCAATGAGAGAGTCCGAGTCAGCCCAACTGAGTAAATTATGGTGAATCTGAGTAGAAGTGGGCTCACGTGAGTAGAATTCTGGAGAGTCGGACTCCAAGTGAGCCCGGCTCAAAAGAATTTTGGTCAATGCTAGTTCGAGTGAGCTCAGCTGATTTAAATTTTTGTGAGACTGAGTCCCAGAGAGCCCTAAGCAAAAAATAATTTGTGAGTGAGTATGAGTGAATTTCGTTAATGCTGCCAAACTATGTATATATCCAGGCATTCTGTAAAATTTCTGCAACAGCGATATATGCTCGATTCTGCAGCAGGCAGCTGCAGAATTCATAGGCAGCTGGGACTGGTCAAGCTGCTGTTATGCAACTTGCATGCACCTTGCCAACACCACCATTTAAGCATGAAAATGTACTCACAAGGTGAATGAACCCCTCTAAGCTAATTCTGTTATATAGGTAGGCCTTCAACCAGATAAGTGCAAAGAGGATTACTAAAGTACCAGAACAAAGACTTATGAGCAGCACACCAATGTGTCGGGAAACACCAGTCGAAACTCGAGGCTCACCTTCCACCACTTTGGAGAGGGACTCCAAGAGGGCTGTATAGCGCTCGATTGGCTTGTGCAGGCGCGTCCACATTGGATAATGCACTTCAGGCTCACAGCCACCACCTGAAAGTTTTCAATGCACAACTTAATTCACGAAACATGTGCCAGTTGGCGCATTACACTTGAAAAGGGAGAATTGTGGCATGTTGCACATTTAGATTTACCTTTTGTTTTTGCTAACTGAGCAACATTCTGTGTTCGGGTGTCGATGATGAACCCCTTCTTTCCACCCATCAGCACGGACTTCAGCAGCTCCTCATCCCCATTAGAACGCCGCATCGTGGTTCCAACCAATGGCTGACTGCACCTCATGAGTGCCGTCTGCAGGGAGCAATAGCAGCATAAGCCATTAAGACATGCTTCATACAGACTCCTAACACATGCTGGCCCACCTCTCTGCCCTTCTTAATCCTCTAAAGGCATCTGACGAGCTCAGTTTCTTTCTGGACAAAACCGTCTTTTCTTGATTTTGACTAACTAGCCTCGTTGAGTATATTTTGGTGCTGTTAGCACGATTTTTGACCAATTGAGCACATAGAACAGCTCCCTAGTTACCAGTGGATACAATAGGTGGTAGAATGGGTCCTGCAGAAGTGCTCGCAGAGGCACACTTAATAGACTCAACTCAACACAGCCTTAAAGTTCAACAGCCATTTTTGCACAGTTTTTACTCTGTGTGTTCGCCAATCGCGTTGGCCCAATTATTGTGCTGTTTCATTCAAAGATATTGCCTTCTTAACTAGCTCGAATGGACCTTGGTACAGTAATTTACCAGTAGTGTTGGCCCATTATAGAGTCAAATTTTCCTTTGCTCTCTGTAGGCTCTTAATTTCTAAACTGATCATCATGATTACACAATACATTGATAGCAATCTCTGAAAGTGAGACGAGATGTTTAAGTGAGATCAAGTTAGGTGCTAATAACATGTATGTCTAATTGTCTTGCCAACATATTGGTGCAGCACTACCTCTCAAAAAAGTGAAGCTTTAAAAACATGGAGGTTCTGACGAGTCTGAACATTCTTAAAAGAACAACTCAGCAGCATCCATTCAGACACACAAACGGAAATGTTTGCTTCTGCATTACAGATTGTTTTACTAGCTTCCATTCTACTACTTAAACTGGCAACATAAAGAAAATCCTACTGTGCTGGTCCAAAACCATAGCTAGTTGGGTGAGTCAGTACAAATGCATCTTCACCTACAGTGTGAACAAAACAGACTGGGCACGAAAGAAGGATGACATGAGCACTGACTCATGACTGGAAGTTTACTGTGAATAAATAACATATAAATAATAGAGCTCATACATGTGCCATCCCAAAAGATGGCAGTATATACAGGATGAGACAAAGATCAAGACGTATGCCAGCAGGGACAATGTGGTTTATAAAAATGTGCTGCCATGCAGAAAGTGTTAAATCATCCAAACATTTCAATATATCAATGACAGTTGCAAGAACATTCTTCTAGAAGGATGCTGGTCAGGTACATTTGGCTCTGCGTTGCTCAGCATGTAGTTGTGTGGCTGTATTTGATTCTATGTGCATGCTTTGGAAGAACAAAGACAAGAAAGCCCACCTCATAGCGGAGGCATATAAAATGAAAGAAGTGGCAACACATGCAAAAGTGGGGTGCCAGTACCGCTACACAGCAGAGAAATACACTTCCTCAATGCATGTAGGAATAGAACTTGCGATCTTGTCCCTGGTGGGATTTTAGCATGTGTTGCAATCTTCTTTGTTGGCACTTCCATTTTTGTCAATTTGTGCATGCATGAGTTTTTTCATTTATATGCAATTTATTAGCAATAAACTTCCCGTGGTGAGCCAGCGCTTGCATCATGTCATCCTTCCTTTGTGTTCAGTCTGTTCTGTTCGTGCCGTGGGTAAATGTCTAAAACAGGCCAGGTACAAACCATATTGTTGCTACAGAGAGCAGTATGGTATAATCTTTTTTTTTTACCGTAATTATATTCCTTCTGTGGTCAACTTTATTTTGCATTTTTAAAAGGAATGCTGGGAGTGTGGCCTAAAAGCACCAGGGCCTTTTTACAACAATAAGTAGCAGCAGCAACACAGAGATATTAGCTGTATACAGCAGTAGTTTCCTCAGAATAGCACAATGCTATCAGACAAGCTGTTAATTTTGTGTGCGAGCTGAAATACACTTCAAGCGTAAAAGCATCATCAAAGGTGCAGCTGATTAGGAATGAAGCCAAAGACACTCATTGCCATCAGCCTAACAAAGCAACATCATGCAAAAGTAGTTGCTGGATGTTTAACTGGTGGATTTATTGGGTTTAATAATGTCCAAAAGCAACACATCTGCTGCAAGAGACAACATAGAAGGCTTGGTATTAACTATGAGGTCGTTTACCATCCACCTAAAATGCTAAAAGTGTAGTTAACATCATGTGATGTCACTGGTGGTAGAACCAGGCAGGTCACTACCTAAAGCCCAGCATTCCCTATGGCAAAACACATTGGTCCCTTTTTGGAAAGTTGTACACATATCCTGGATTTAGTGATGCGATACATATGTCACCAACCTTTGCTTTCTTGTGAAAGTAGCTCAACACCGGAAAACGGCCCATCTGTCTGAAGGAAGCTGAAGCAACCAGCACACTGTCTTCTATCCTCTTAGGTACAATCACTTGTTCAGGATAGGTTGGACAGACCTATTGAACACAGGATTTGGGTGGAAAAAGAAAAAAGATACAGTGTTAAAGCTAGGTGTTACAAATAAAGACCAGGCTTCTTTACGGCAGAAATCAGTCTCATAAGGCACTGTCATCAGATATACTCTAACATGCACATCGTTACTGTATAACTTTAAAAGAGTAATTGTAATATTTGTCCTTTTTTCCATTTATTTAATTGCTGCTGACTTAATGATCTCGGTGTGGTGTTGAACACAGAGGAAATAATCATATCACAGCCAGCTGCTCTTCCTCTACACTTATAAAAAGTCTCAGTGTGTGGTCAGGACACTGCTGTGCCACAGTTTGCTTGGTTCATGCTAACAAAACTGATCAGCAATCAAGTCACTGTAAGAGCGGAGTGCTACACAAGAGGTTTTTAGCTGGGCTTGTTGGCGCCCATTAACTTCTAAGTGAACTGTGCGAAGATGGAACAAGGAAGGAAACAAACGAGCACAGTGTTCGTGTTTGTTTCCTTCCTTGTCCTGTCTTCACGCGAAAAGTCACTACGGAAGCTTTTTTGCAACAGTTCCTTGATGATGAAGAAAACCTCTTTGCACTAAGCAAGAATTTGTTACAGATGGGAGCTATTGCCCAACTTTGTCATGCAAAACACATGCACGCACACACACGCACACACACACACAAATACACACACACACACAAAAGATTTTTTACATGATTTTTTTGGTTCTGTGACTAGCATTTTCTCTTATCAGACATACGGCCCCTTTAGGCTACTTTCATGCACGCAGGTGTCCTTAAGCAGTGCTTTTTGGCTCTGACTGCTTGGAAGGAATGTCTATGAAAAAACATTCAAAGACTGAAAAAAAAAAATGCGGGGTTAATGTCCCAATACTTGCTATGAGAGATACAACAGTGGGTGGCACCAAATAAATTTTTCATGACCTGGGATTCTTTACGATGTACCTATGGGGCTCTTGCATTGCCCAGGGGGCGCTGCGAAAAAGGTGCTAAAAAGCGCCCTCCGTGCTAAAATGGGTCGTACCAAGCTCGGTCGTCTGCTTCGGAAAGCACGTTTACACTATGGACCCGCCACTTTCGGTTGTGTTGTTTCACGGCCTGCAGCGAATATCGGGCGCCGAAGATTTTTTCAGGAGTGGCACGCTGCGTAAAGGCAAGAAATTATGCAGTGCCGAATACGTGTACGCCGTTCAAGAATTGGGCGGCGAAGTTTTAGCACCGTGTCAATCGCAAGTGAAGCGAGTCGCGCACGAAGTGGAACTTCAGGTAAGGTTTGCACGCTAGCTGCTAGATTCAGGCGCACAAACGCGAGGAAATGCTTGCTATAAATGAATCCACAGCGGCGATAAGCAGACATTATGTGTACGGAACTGCTCGAGCACACGACTGTACGCGCCGCGATGTACGAACTGCTCGAGCGCACGATCGTACGCGCCGCGACGGCAGCGGTCTTTCGACATGCCGCGAAACGGCGGGCCTCCTGCAATCTTTGTTGACTGCATGCCGCTAAACAAGTAGTTATGCCTGCGTTGTAGTAGCGGCCATCTGTCCTTTTTAGTAACTGGTAATAACTGATGCAATGCATATGAGCTCACACGTACGTGCGAATCGCGCTGCAGCGCGAGCTCGTACGCCGCTCGCTTGATGTAGGTTTTAATGACAGCGCTCGAACATCGATGTGCTGCAATCAATACTGCCTTGCTGCGCTGCCTCAACGTGCTGGCTTGAGATCAAGGATGAGCGCATTTAACTCTCTTAACCTAGCTGTGCTGCTCGTAGTGGAGTAGTGAATTGTCATCGAATGAGCCCGACCATTTGTGCTCATTTGCACACACCTGGTCACTTCACCACTTCGCATCGGTCGAATTGTTCATTGTCGCTGTGGCCGGGTCTCGAATCGTGAATTACCAGCCATGCCTGCTGCTATGTCGGTCTGCTGTCGGGACTGTAGGTGCAAAAGACCGAACATTAGAACGCAGATAATCAAGCAAGCTTCAAGACAGGCGAAGCAGTCAGCATGACGCGAAGTTTCGCTTACTCAGCGCGACGAACTGCAGCTATGCAGCGCGCCCGACGCTCCACTTCGTGAGGCCTTGAAGGAAAGCGGCAGAATATGATGTTGGGATTCAGGCCTTCTTGTTCATGGCAGCCCACGACGCAGAAGTAATGACGGTGACGCCTTTTCGAGGCTGGGCTAGGTCTCTCCGGATCGGCGTCACCGATTCCGTCTCCTCCCAGCATTGCGTCCCACGGCACACGGAGAGCCCGTTTTCGTTAAACTATAGGCTGCGGCGAGCTCGCAGCGTGGTCGGCATGGTCTGCGAGAAGTGGCGAGCCTTTTCGCACCCGCAACAGGGCAGAAAAAAGTGCGAATCGACGCAAAACTCGGCCTAGAAACGTGCTTCGCCACAGCCAGGGCTCAATACGACCCAAGCTGGTACGACCCAGATGTCGTTTCCCGCGCCGCCACCAGGCGCCGCTACTATACCTCAAACTCCAGCGCAAGACGCCCATAGCACAGTACATGTGTTTATGCATTCTAACCCAATCTAAATGCGGCTGCTGATACTGGGAATTGAACCCCCAATCCTCATGCTCACCAGCAGAATGTCATAACCACAGAGCCATCGCTCAGTGGTCAAATGAGGTCCTCCTTAAATTTGTGTTAAACTATCATGACTTGCTGTAACCAAATATTTGTGTATTTGCTCATAAATACATAGTGTTCTCAAGTAGTTTATTAGGTAAAATGCACCACTAAATACTATTTTAAACTTAGATTCCAAGCAGACAAGTTGTTGAGAATTTCTAAGCAACTACTCAGGATATGTCAGTGTAACATGTTACAAACGTCTCACCGAGAAATCTTGGTTCACAGATGATATCCGCCAATCATCTGAGACCAGCTTGATTTTGGCAAAGTCTTGCTCTGTTGCGAATGCTGACCACCCATCCTCCATTATAACAAAAGATGGATTGTAGAAGAATGGATGAAACCATTTCGGGTTATCTGCAGAGGAGAGACAGGGGAGGCATGAAATGTTACGCCCAGGGCTATCTACAAGAGCAAAAGCCAATGGTTTATGTCACGATGACTTTTTCCTTACCTAATGCAGAAAGGCATTCGATGGTGTCAGCAACATTGTTGCAAGCTTCAACACCAGTGATATCGAGCTGAATTATCCTGAAGTCTTTGCATTTCAAGAACAATGACCCAGATAGGGCCCCAATTCGTCGTTCGACAGTGTCAACCATCCTGTGCAGCAACTGGAAAAGCAAAGGGGGTTCTAAGTAAGCTGCAGTCACAATTGGTGGAAATGGAAGCACTAAACCAGCATGTCAGTGCAAGCCTTTATCAATGCATAGTGTGCGAGTGTGAAAAAATAAAACTGGCTAAAAGACATTGCTTTCGTGTCTCAAAAGTCGCTTTGTCCTCGTTTATTCCATTCTGTGAAGTGTTCAAACTCGAAGTTTCACGGATGAGTCCGCCAAGTTCGAAGTTGTAGCGTTTTACGTGTGTGACACTGACAACGTGTCACAGCATTTGCTTGTAGGTATTCGTGAACATCCGCACGTCGCACATTTATGTCAACTTGTTCACGACAGCGTTGTTACCAAGTGTATACGTACCCATAGTTCCTTATCGTCATCAGTGCGCGAAGAGAATATAGAGTGATGACTCGAAAGAGATAGCGTCCCCGAAAAGCTTGTGCAGAGCGGTGCGTGCAGAACTACACGGTCAACTTTGGTGATCTTGATCAGTTCTGCAAACTCCATTTTTTTCCGCTTCGATCTAGGAGTACAAAGAAGATAAACATCAGGGCCGCAAAAAGCGCTGTTTTACGCCCGAAAAGAATTCCACGCATTAGGAAGATATTTTGCGAAGAGATTCAATAGAGCAAAACCGCAGCTGTGACAAACGTGCGGCAACATCTGCGACGCCCACTAGCAACCGACAAGAGCTTCAACGCTCTGCTTTCCGTCGCGCTGTACTTCCATGAAGTTGACCGCTTACCAGTGTACTAGCACGTCTTAAACAGGCATTTCCGATAGATCCCGCAGTTTACATCCTACGACAAACATCATTGCAACATAAACAAGTGGTAGATGAGACAGGTTGCGATATCCAATGCAGTCATTCGCGTCTGGCTGTATTTGAGGCTTCAGGTGACTATGGATTCTGTACTTTCAACTTACAGCGAGCCACATAAATTTTTATACCAGAACCGGAACCAAAACTACTAGGCGTCAACTATGTTGGTCTCAGGAACATATTTTGCTCTAAGGCACAGTATAAGTAAAGAGTGCCTAGCTTTAATAATTAATTCCCTTAGCGCAAGATACAGTGGGAATGCTATTCATCTGGATACGAAAGCATGCGCATTTTTATCCTCAAGTTTTGGTTTCGTTGCACGGCGTCGTGTAGTCGCATAGGTGGGCGTAGACCTGGAGTGTATGTTGCACAGTATATGAATAATTTTTTTTTTTTGAAGAAACGTCATACTTTGCGGAGCCAGAATGCTAGTCGAGAATATACATACAGCTGCGGGTGTCGAGACATCCAAAGAAAAGGTAAGGAAAGTAACACTTGGTAGTTTTGTCCCAGCCAGCGTTAGCCAAGCTGTTCAGTGAAAACAATATTTAATAAACACTGCGCAAGATACAATAAGACCTACGGTGTTCGATCGCAAGAATTCTGACAACCGAGCACCATCGGCTTTAATATCGTAACTTGCACCGTGTTCTTAAATTTTTCTTTCTTTTTTTCTTTTTTAGCTGAACAGCTTGGATAACATTAGTTGGGAATCCCAAATGTACGTGCGTCCACAAGTGTCTAGTTTTCTAAAGGTGGCTGATACATTGTTTGAGGTAGATGATGTATGTGGGAGAAGTTCTTTGCAGCGCATTCCAGCGGTTATAGTGTGCAGCGGTTATAGTGTGCTATTTTCCCTTTTTCTGCGACCGTTAAAGAGGCATCTACCTAACCGCCTTCCCGCTCTGTGCCCCTGGTCGCTCCGCTCCCCCTTGGCAGGAATCCTCCGTGCCAGGCCTGATGGTAAACAATATGAAAAAAAAAAGAATGCTACGGAAATTCTGAGAATTGACTACTAATGCGTAAGCATTCTTTCACTCGAACGCTACTTCTAACTTGTGCACGTCTACCCATCGCTACCAATCATCCACTATTATAACGATTAAATGTGCTAACTTGACCAATTATGACCTTATTAATGTGAAAGCATTATATGGCTAATGAGGCGGAAAATCCGGCGCAGTTATCGACGTTTGCGTGGCCACCGATGGCGAACCGACGACCATTGGTTGAAATCGAGTCCACGACATTGAGTGCTAATTTAGGCGAAGTTAATTAAAGAACAGTGAATTAAGGCAGAGTTAATTAAGGCACTCAAATGCCTGACCTTTCTTGAAAGTCGAACCCGCGACCTTGCGTTGTGGCATAATGCCTAAGCAACGCGCGGTGGTCCAGTGCTTTCGCATTCATCCACGTAGGGATAACTAAGTGCACCTTGAATTCTTTGCGGATATCTCGTATCAACTGAGCCGACACGCTGTCACAACAATTTTCTTTTTTTTTGCCGCACCACAGCTTCTTTTTTTTTTCCTTTTTTTATTTTCCTGTTTAGTTACGACCTCGACGCGGCGACGGCGAACTCACCAGTGCCTTTTTTTTTTCCTTTTTCTTCTGATGTTACCTATCATCTACTATTACAAATTATAACGATTACATGTGTTAACTTGACCAATTATGCATTTATTTTGCAGATATAAGGCGTCACGGGACGGACAGACATTGCTGGGGTACTCGCCAAAGGACGCTCACGTATTACTGTAGGAAACTAAGGAAATGGAGAGAAACCTCTTAATTACCTTTGACTTAATTGTATCCGGTGTGATGTAAACTGAGGCCAAAGCAACTTTCACTTCTGTGAATGTAATGTAGCCGACATAGACATCTGCCTGCCACGCTGCGGTCCATGGTGCGAATCCCGGCCAGAATATTTTCTTTTTTGTTTGTTTCTTTTAACGTTACCAATGATCTATTACTACACTGTGATAACGATTACGCGTGTTAACCAATTATGCATTTATTTTCCAGATATACGGCGCCATGGGACAGACAGATTTTTCTGGGGTACTCGCCAAAGAATGTTTACGCTTTAAAAAGAACACGCACTTCAGAAGCCAAAGGGGAAAAAAAAGAACAGTGCCCACCCACTCTGTGAAGAAGGATGACCAGCTAAGCTGTGTATGTGAGCCACTTAAACCTGCACCTCCGCCGCAGGTCGGCCCGACATTTCCCTATCTTCGTGATCTACGCACGTATGGGGAGTGCCGCCTGGTTCACGTCCGCCGCGGATCGGCCCGGCATTGCAGTACTTTCGGGACCGGCCCACGTATGGGGAGTATTGAACGCCTGCTTCACTTGCGCCGCGGCGGCTCGGTATTGCACTATCTTCGGGACCGGCCCATGTATTGGGAGTTTTGTCCATACACGGACACGATATTGGGGGAACTAGCCCTCAGCAGCTTCGCTGTAAAATTGGTTACGTCTGTGTTTCTTAATTACTAAATGACGGCTACGAACGCGGGAGCACTGGCACGAGCGCGCGGCAGCAATCCACGCTAATGTTTGTGCGCAAAAGGCTCATGCCAGCAGCAGAAGGTGGGACGCTGGCCTTGCCCTGCTGCAGAGCCGATTCAGCGGAGCTGAATGGTGTGTTCACTTGGCTACGTCGCTTTTGTAGCCAATTACGCACTGCGCGTCTCTGGAGACATTCGAACGCTACACGCGTGAACCGCACATGCGCCTCGATACTGTGACAGCACGACGACGGCAACGGCAACGGCACAAATGTAAATCGAGCGTCTGTATAATTGTTATTGCAACAAAAGAAAAAATACTGAAAATGAATTAAAAGTTAGTGTGTGTTCGAAACTTGACGTGCGCTCCATGTTTATATAGCTGCGACCTTACTATCGTCCAGTGGCGTAGCCAGAAATTTTGTGCGGGGGGGGGCTACGCCACTGGCCCAATATATATATATATATATATAGCTGCACGTTCCAGCTCAGCCTACTCTTTAAAAGGAAGCTTTAGCTCGGGTGCTCCTATTTAAGTACATGTAGAAGGGGAATTCGTTTTTCCATGCAACCACTTCACCAAATTTGAGGAGGTTTGTTGCATTTAAAAGAAAAAGTTTAATTCTAGTGACTACTGGCTTCGAATTTTTCATTTAGGTGGTCTATTATTTATCAAAATTGGCCAAAATTGAAAATTTTCAGAAAACGAAACTATCAAGTATAAAACTCCGTGACTCAACAATGAAAGATGATATCACAATTCTGTGAATTGCATCTAATACTACATCTACAGCGGACAAAATAGATATGTTACACATGAATCTCAAAAAAATTTACTATTGTGTAAATACGGCTTTTGCAGAACCCTTCTACACAACGTAACCAATTCACGTAAAATACAAATTGACACAGCAAACTCGTCCGCTTTGACTGTTATAATAAATGCCGTTTACAGAACCACAATATATGTTCTTCATGCATAGCTATTAGTTTGTAAACGTCGTGCTTCTATTTTTTCAAACTTTCGAATTTTCCAAGATATTTTAAACAAAATTTAGGCCCTAAATCCAAGTTCTGTTTCCAACAGACACTAGGATTTAACTTTATCTCTCAAATGCAACCAATTTCAATAAAAGCGATTAGCAGGATAATATCAGAAAAGCGTTTCTGCGTTTTACAAGTACTCGAATAGGCCGCGTCGGATTGGGCCCGACCTAAAGCTTCCTCTTAAACAATTTATCGAGGGATCAAATACATGAATAATAACTGCATTGTCATTGCCAAAGATGCTGCAAACGAATTCTTGAAAGCTACGCTCTGTAAATACAAGTAAAATATGTATTTTTTCATAAAATATTATACTCGTATGTGCCAAAAATTGTGCCCAACATAACTGACGTCAATGCTTCCATGTGTTTTGTCTATTTATTAAGTAAAGAAAATATCACACGAACTTTAGAACTATATCAGTTCGAAACCCGGAAAGCAGTGCATGCCGCTGATATGAAAAATTAAAAGGCAATGAACTGAACAAGTTGAGGACAAATATGTTAATGAAACTTTGTCATTCAAGAACCGTGCTTACGTTCTTGTATATATGCAATGGCCAGTGAAAAATCTCAATGACGCTGTCGTTTGTTCCAATGTATTACGCAGGAGTAGCTGTCCCTTGTCGTGTATCGTGAGTAATTGCAACGAAGTTATAGTCGCGACAGAGAGCACGTATAAAAAGCAGGAGTTCTGCAAGATATATGAGGGCAAGTCAAATGAATGAGCCAACAACGGGGTACTTTATTTAAAAGTAGTCTTCATGAGAATTTAGACATTTGTCCTATTTACTAACGAGTTGCGTGATTCCCGTCTTATAGAACGTTCCTTGGGTTGCTGCTTCAAAAAGTCTGTATCTGGTTCCCTTGAGCTGTTTTTTCGGTTGCCCCAAAATGTAGCAGTTGCAAGGTGACAGGTCTGAGCTGTATGGCGGATGTTGCAGCGTTTCCCACTTGAACTTTGCCAGTTTTGTATTAACCACATAAGCGACGTGGGGACAGGCATTGTCGTGGAACAAGATGACCCCATTCGTCAATTTTCCACGTTTTTCGTTCTTGATTGCGACACGCTGCCGTTCTGGCGTTGATAGCCTCTCAACAATTGATAGCCTCTCAAGATTTAGCAAATCTATCAGTAATGGACCCTGTCGATCGAAAAAATAAGTCAACAACACCTCTCCAGCGGAAATGATGGCCTTTACGTTCTTTGGGCGTGGTAAATTCGAATGTTTCTACCGTAAGCTTTGCCGTCGTGTTTCAAGCTCGTAGTAGTGGCACCGAGGTTCGTCCCCGATCACAGTTGCAAACAAGAAGTCGTCATGCTCATTGTGATACCCGATCAGATGAGTCAAGGCAGCGCGAAACTTCTCCGTTTTCTCGCGATGGATAAAAATCTTGGGGATCCATTGCGCACCAAAGAGTCGATAACCGAGAAGCTCATGAAATATGGCGTGAACCGAACCGTGACTGATGTTCAGACGGTCTGCCAGTTCATCGATGCTTATCCTCCGTTCTTCTTTCAGCAGCTCATGAACATTTGAAATTGTGTGGGGGGTGATTACACAATGGTTTTGGCCCGGTCTTGGAATGTCTTTGCAACGTCCTTTGAACAGTTTGCTCCAACGCTTCACAGTGGTCAATGAAATGCAGTGTTCAACGTACACGGCAGTCATATGGCGATTAATTTCTGTTTTGGAAACACCTTCAGCTGTCAAAAACTTCGCGACACCGAGCTGTTCAACTTTTGAAGTGTCCATTATGTGACGCAACCATATTCAACCCAGTGTATGAGAGCATTAAAGAACATTTATCTTCACACCTGCGCGTCACTTTTGTAAATGAGACATGCCGTTCTCCTACGCGCATGCCTCGCAGATAATGAACCGAACCATTATTGCGTGGTTAAGGTAGGCTCACTTTCATTTGACTCGCCCTCGTACATTAGAAATGCAAAGATACAATGGGATATGCAAATGCGAAAATACGGCTTGTGTCACTGGAAACAAAAGTGTCACTGGAAACAAAGTTCACTGCATGTATACACAAAACCTCGCAACAAGATATTTAAGTATACGTATAAGTCTCCAATGAGTCTATGTATGTAAGAAGAAGTAACTGTATATAATGCGTCAAACAAGGCAAATAAACATGTTGCACAATCATAGATTCACAGAATCCTAGATTCCGCCCCCATTCCATCCACTCCCCCCGATGTATTGCGCGCGACGGAAGGCGGCGCGCTTGCTCCCCGCTTTTCTCCTTTGCGCACACAAGACTGAGCCACCATCGTCGGCTCACCCATTCCACCTCCCCTCCTACGCTTTCACTCGCACATACAGCATGCAGCGCGTAGTCACGATGTTATCACCCTTGGACTTTACACGAAACATGAGGGCGATGGCAGGAATGCGCCTGGAGTGTCCATATAATTGCTTTCGCAATAATATGATAAACGTATCCGGCAACTGAAGCATCCCGTCGCCCATTACTTTCCACAAAAGAAGTATCAAAATCGAACTTTCACCATGCGACAATTCGCTGCGCCGCATTAATGTTTTTTTTTTTCTGTGAGGCGGAGACACCGAAATGAAAAAAAAAAAACGCATAGGAAAGTATGTTGGCCAGAATCTAATGCCTACTTCGGGCACCTAATGGGGCTACGTAAGGAATACCGAAGAAAACATGAGACGCTTGGTCCACTGAGAACCATACGCATACTGCTCAGTATCCTACAGCGGCGAAACAAGACTTTCCGGAAAGGTTCCACTCAAGGAATGCGGCGCAATCCTTCGAGTCCCCAGTGATGGTGGCGAACGACCATTGTTTTTTTTTTTCTCGTCTGCTAGCCAGAAAGCGTCCAAAACTCTGTCCGGTGAAAATCCACTCGGCCAGAACAAACCGAACGCGCACCGAAGTGCACCGCACGGTGGTCGGGGCCATACGAGAAAAACGTATGCGCTCTGGCTGGCTCTGGCAGCCCGCGGGTAGGGTAGCGAGAACAAAAAAAAATTGAAGAGGCTCAATGTGTCCTCGCGAATAAAAGTCAAAGTAGAAAAAATAAATAAGAACGTAG
This sequence comes from Dermacentor albipictus, assembly GCF_038994185.2. Classification (NCBI taxonomy): domain Eukaryota; kingdom Metazoa; phylum Arthropoda; class Arachnida; order Ixodida; family Ixodidae; genus Dermacentor; species Dermacentor albipictus. The sequence continues at coordinate 140,061,503 of NC_091825.1, read as the reverse complement.
TTACTATGGCTGGCTTTAGTGTCTTGACATGGATGTTCTGGCGTAGGTTAAAAAAAATGTTGATATTTTTTATGTGACATGACGACACAAATGAACCACCCCAACGCTTCGTCTCATTGGACCTCGCTGCCTGCTTTGTCAACTCGTCTGCTAGTGTGTTGATTTGGTTTGTCTCGTTGTATGTTCCGATGTAATATTTTAGAAAAGTCAATAGACCTTTGGCGTCAAATGTTTATAACAACATTACACCCACAAAGTTCGGCAATTGAAAATCTAAAGCACAACTTTGGAAATGTCAATACAACTTTCACATCAAGAGCTTATGAGATTTATACCCATAAAGTTTCGCAATTGATATCCATGCGCTCCATAGATTCCGTGGCCTCAGTGAGATGCCGCGGCGAGCCCGCTCACCATCAAAGCACCCTTGAAACTTTGTGCTCGGATGGGACTGCTTGGCGTTATGTGACTCCCGGTGTATAGGCGTTGCCCCGAAATCCAGCCCGAGTTTGCAATCGTCGCGGTTAAATGTCTTTTCGAGCGTCAAAAATACATTCTAGACAAAATCCAGAGTGATTTTCGGCGCCGGGGGTCGCTTTGGTCGGCGGTGCATGGACAGCACGAAAACATTTCGGGGGGGGCTGAAGCCCCATAAGCCCCCCCCCCCCCCCCCCTGGCTACGCCCCTGCTATCGTCCCAACCTGAAGAAAACGCAGTTTAGATGCCGGTATCATTCTGTTTAATTAATTGGTACAGCAAAATGTATAACCAAAACGCTAATTTTCATGTACAAAACGCTTAATGCGGCGGAAAAAAAGATCAATATGCAATACTCTGCAGCTGTAGCGACAAGGTGTACCATATATGGTACACCTTGTCACTATGTCAATACGCGGACATATTGTCCGCATATCATTTCTTACGGCAACAATAACCGTCGTTCGCAGAAATTTCATACCTCCTCGCTCCCATCCTTTCTGCCAGGTTCGTCCATTCAAAAGTTAAACAAAGTTGAATTTTGGTAATGCACACAAAATAAATTACAGAAGCAAGGAATCGGCGAAGTTGAATTTCCGTGAAGCCGATACACTCAGCCTCCGAGTTGCAGCATTGCCATTAGTGCCCCCTCCCCCCCCCCACCTCCCCCTCTCTCTCTACTTATTCTCTGCGACGACCTCAGGTGTTCAGTGCAAAGACTGGAGCGCGCTCGCACTTGACCGCTCCTTCGAACTTGGTGTCCGAACACTTACTTGATGGGACTTGGTTTGTTCTTCGGAGACTTTGAGTAAGACACGGACCCATCCCTACATAGATTGAAGCAGAACAATCGAAGCACGCGTTGCATCAGCTGCTCTTGGAACGTTGCAGTAAACAAGCGCAATGCCACATTTCAAGCCGCGTAAGTTCAAGTACCCCCTTTTCTTTAGAGTGCGATCGCATGCGCTTGAAACATGCACGGTCAACCGTTGACACACCAGCGTCGTTTGAGTGAACGTCGCCGGATAAACATCTTAAAATAACGCCCACACCGCTCACGTAGCGACACACAAGAAAGACGCACCTGCTGATCAAGGTAGATTCCGTGCTCTGGCTGTCCATGGTTCCAGAATATGTCGCAGGCGCAAACAACAGCACGAAGTGCTGGACGGAACGCAGAAGTGCGACACGGCGACGCTATAGCACGCGTTCACAACACGTGATTGAGTTATGACGTTCGCGTGACCCGCGGCACCTGCTCGCCCAATCTTCGGTCTTTCTCTTCTTTCCCTGCCCCGCTGCTCGAGCACCTTCGAATGCGGGCACGTACGTACCTGCGCGATGTGACTCTTATTTCGGTGCTGTTCTGCGTCTTACTTTCGCAACTGACGCTATTCAGTGCAGGACAATGACACAAGAGTGCATATGTATCGGACAAACGCAACAGAAAACGACTCGTTGCACCGCGTTCGGCATATTTTGAACGATTCTAGCTCTGCGCGCGGGCTTGGGCTGTTGTTTTCGCACTGTATAGGTCATAAGCAGAAGAAAAGGATGTGGTAACACTTGCAAGCCAAAATTGAAGAAAGTTTTCTTGCAGCGTCTTTCTTTGTCCTTTCTTGTTTTTTCGGAAATTATCTTTTTTTTTATGTCTTGCAGATATTTAACAATTGCTTTTTCCGCCACATAAGAGTTCGTGCTTTTTTTTTTTTCACGAAAGATGCATTTGGCAGCTCCAGTTACAGATGGGACGTTCCGTTTCTGCTTCAATGTATATCTTTTTTATTGTATGTGCTATTCTCGACTATAATTTGCCTTCGACAGTTCGCTGTGTGTCTCGAATACACGGCGCTCTGTTGTACCAGCATATATTTATGTATACTTTAATACGCGATATGGGAATCACGCTGCATGCTGCACTTACCTTTCTCCGGATATGCGAACAGCAGTCTTGCTGCTGTTGTTGCACTGCTACTACTATTATTTCATTCATTCATCCGGTCTTTTTTTTTTTGCAAGAACTATTTGCGGACTTTGCTTTCATGTTGCTTTAGCTTGTCCCACTTGTGCCATTCGAGTTCGCACTACAGCGCCCCATAATTGGCCCTGCAAGTATAGACAAACTCGTTCTTCGCCTGTTCAACGAAGCTGCTGTACGAATTGCCGTCCTGATCGTTATAGGGGCGTTTCGCATGCAGGCACCCCTTAAATGAATGACAAGGATCTATAAACGTTTCTCGAAATGAATGACAAGGATCTATAAACGTTTCTCGGGCCCTTTATTCGACTCCTTTTTAGACGTACACAGAGCATGTGTGGAATGCATAGAGAAAGAGAGTGTTGCTTTGACCAAGAGTTTTGTGATGGAGACAGAAAGGAAGAGCTGTCATATTAAGTAAATAGGTGCGAAACTGTGTTCTTCCCTTTTCTTCGTTTCTTTTTAGTTTCCTATTTTCTCGAGGAGGGCATTTTGGGGCATTAAAAAAAAAGTTCAACCCCACTTCCCACTTCTTCACGCAGTATCAGTTCTACATAGTTGCACGTGCGCAGAAGATTAGTGAAATGCGTCGTCAGGTCTATTTCGTTGGACATTAGGCGCGGCGAAACAACACAAGCACGATAAGAAGAGTTGTAGGTATTCCATAGCTTTGGTCTTTGCGCTCACGCTGCTTCGCCGTTCATAATGATCGAAGGGAATTGCCATGCCAACTGGCATCAATAAATGAGAGTGTGAGGGAGTGCGATCTATGCAAAGAGTCAAAACGCAATCGAGAATGCCATAATGTAATTCTGTGACAAGAGTTTGCAGCTCTCGACTGCTCAGTTCAGTTGTAGGACTTCCCGCGGCAAGAACCAAATGAATGCGAGGCTTTGCTGGTATGTCTGACCGCTGACGATGGCGGCACTTGATACCTAGTCGGCTGCCTCTGTAACCGCACCAAAGGTGTGTAGGAGTTAAACGGGCAAACACAAGCGAATGAAGGTACACGCTCCGCCAATATGAAAGTGAACACTTCATCTGCCTTGAAACAGCGATTCTTGAAACCATGCAAGTCAACACCTCACTCACTGCTATTTCTCATGTTGTTCGCCTGTTGAACAATGCCGCTCATGCAATATTTTTCTCATCGCGAGCATACGCAAGGAAAGTTAACGGCGTTGATCACAAATTCGGTGTCTTTTCCTTTCATGTTGGCGCACCGTGTGCAAAGCGACATGCGGCCACCACGCGACGAACGCGTCACCAGCGGCCGGGGTAAAATAGAGAACGGAGCGAGATGGGTGGATAAATAAAACACCGCAAGACGCGCTGCAGCGCATTCCAGGCCGCCCTTGACTTCACGGAGGAGGCAGACCTCTTCAGCCGATCCGTGCGGATTGAAGAGGTCCGCACGGATCGTACGTGCGAGCACACACGCACTGAAAGACGCCGCTGGACGAAACTTCACTCCTCTCGTCAGTGCTTTCACCCTGCCATCGAGCTGGCCTAGCTCTAGCTGTCCTCTACTCATTTTACCCACTCTCCCCGATTTGTATACCGCAGTTGAGGTTTCACTATAAAGTGAGATGCGAGTTAACGCTGATTTCATCCAGTAATCACTACTCCACTCCCCTGCCCTCCCCCTCCAGATTCAAGGAGAAGCACAAATTTAAAAAGTAAGGGTATAGGTAGGCGAACAGCTAAAACTCATAGACGACGCCGTGCCACGATGCCTCTTGATCGATAGCAGACTTTCCCAAAGATAAAGGGGGCGCGTAAAGATCGAAAGTTAGCACAGGAGAATCGCCTGTCGTGTATCGCCGGTAGCTATATATATATATACAACAGGGGCGAGCCTTTGCGCGGAGGACAAAGTCGGTAGTCAGTTTCCTAGTTTCTGATTCGTTGATCTAACCCAGTGATGGCCCCTACTGATGGATGAGTTGAAGGAGAAAAACAAAACTAGAGCAGCGACGACACGCGACGTATTTCCGACGTCAGCGTATGTGGGTCGCGCGGGAGTACTATACAGTACATACTACCGCCATGACCAGAATGCATACCGCAGGGGTTCGCTTTAAAACAATATTCGCAGTAAACACGTTGCGGTTGTGCATGATGACAGTGAAGTCAGCGTACAGCGAAAAACAGACTCGTCGACGCGTGGCGCTCCACGTTCAAGAAGCGTTGGAAATACGATGCGTGTGGTTACCATATATATAGGAAGTCCAAAAACAAGAAAGGGGCTGGCAGATGGAATGGCACACTGTGGTATAAACTTTTTTAAAACAGGGTTGAAGTACCTCAGACAGGCTGGCCAACGTTTCGATAGGTGGACCTATCTTCGTCAAAGGCGGCCTCGTCATCCTCGGCGTGTTAGTTTTAAAGGGTTAGTGCAGTGACGTCACGTGCGGGTGTTGTCGCTGGCGGCTGGTTTTAAAGAGAGAGATTACAAGAGGGAACAGGCGCTGCCGTCCGACGTCTGTGAGCCTCATTCTCAAGACGAAGGGACAAGAGCGTGAGAGTGGGCACGCGGGGAGGAAAGAAAAGAAATAGAAGCAGAAAAAAGGGGAAAAGAAGGAAAAAAAAAAGCAGGGGGGTGCCAGGGCCGTACCAAGACACAGCAAAGGGGGGGGGGGGGTGAAAGAAAAAGAAAGAGAAAAATGAAATCTTTAAGAAATACGGGGGCTTGGGAGCGTGTTGGGGATGCGAAGGGTTAGGAGGTAATCCGGGGGAGTCGTTGGCGGCATGTTTTTGAGGCATTAGAACGGCCGGTCAAGCAATAGGTCGAGTAATTTTGAAATAGTTAAGGTGGCGACGGGGAGTCTGCGGTGCAATGGTGGGGAGACTGAAAGGCAGCGGCATGGTCTTTCAAGGGGCACTGCCCCACGCGCTTAACGTAGGTGTCGTTACGGCGGCATCCAGAAGGCGATGGTTGAGGCGCCGAAAAAGGCATATTGACTTCGGAATGTGTTGTCGAGGGGGTTTCAAAAAAAAAAAAGACTAAAAAAGGGGTAAGGGGGAAGGGGGGGGCGAAATCGGTATAGCAAACAGGAGGGCGACGCGTGCAGAAGCGGGCGCGGGCAAGTGTACATGGAAGAAGGGGATCGTAGTACACTTGGTATAGACGTAAAATCCTGAAAGAGTACATTAAATTGAGTAGTAGGCAGGAAATTTTTTTTTCTTTTTCCCTTCCTCCTCTCTCCCCCTCTCCCCCTTTTTCCTCCGAAATGAAAGAGTAGGTGAGGTTAAGAATTAAAGTTGGCTGGTGGCCTAATGTGTTTTGTGTATTGGTTGATGATATGAGAGTTTCAGATTTAAGTTACAGCTTTTAAAGATTCTAAGTTGCCGCGTCCTTTTTTTTTTTTTGAAACCCCCTCGACAACACATTCCGAAGTCAATATGCCTTTTTCGGCGCCTCAACCATCGCCTTCTGGATGCCGCCGTAACGACACCTACGTTAAGCGCGTGGGGCAGTGCCCCTTGAAAGACCATGCCGCTGCCTTTCAGTCTCCCCACCATTGCACCGCAGACTCCCCGTCGCCACCTTAACTATTTCAAAATTACTCGACCTATTGCTTGACCGGCCGTTCTAATGCCTCAAAAACATGCCGCCAACGACTCCCCCGGATTACCTCCTAACCCTTCGCATCCCCAACACGCTCCCAAGCCCCCGTATTTCTTAAAGATTTCATTTTTCTCTTTCTTTTTCTTTCACCCCCCCCCCCTTTGCTGTGTCTTGGTACGGCCCTGGCACCCCCCTGCTTTTTTTTTCCTTCTTTTCCCCTTTTTTCTGCTTCTATTTCTTTTCTTTCCTCCCCGCGTGCCCACTCTCACGCTCTTGTCCCTTCGTCTTGAGAATGAGGCTCACAGACGTCGGACGGCAGCGCCTGTTCCCTCTTGTAATCTCTCTCTTTAAAACCAGCCGCCAGCGACAACACCCGCACGTGACGTCACTGCACTAACCCTTTAAAACTAACACGCCGAGGATGACGAGGCCGCCTTTGACGAAGATAGGTCCACCTATCGAAACGTTGGCCAGCCTGTCTGAGGTACTTCAACCCTGTTTTAAAAAAGTTTATACCACATATATATAGGAAGACATACAAGAAGACAAAACGCGTAAATGACGAATTGTGCTGTCGTCAGTGCTCAATTGAGTCAGGCGATAAACACAGCCAGATGCGTCTGTGCGAACCCAAAATTCTTCGAGCAAACCTGAACCAAATTCATGCGGGCAAAAACACGTATGCACGTAAATATAGTGTTCTGTTCCGCGTTCTGCACTTGTACGCAGTGCATATTGTAGCTGCGGTGACAGGAATTACCATAGTTTGACGATGTCAAGCAAAGTACTGCAGGAGGGTTTTTCAAATTACGAACTTCTCCCGGGTGCTCTCTTTTGCTGCTACTTTCCACAGGGCACCATCTTTACCGAACGAAATGTACTTATGAGCCCACATATGCACTTCACCTATATATAATATGTTCCAACTATCGTTAACCAAGCTGTTTAAAAAATATGTAAATAAATTGACTGCGGCTTAGCTCAGCTAACCCTGGGTATGCAAAGCGAAAGCTTGGTTTAGCCTCGTTAAGTCTTGGTTTCACTTGGTTAACCTTTAATTTAGCTGCAATTAATATACTTAGGTATACAATCATCGTTAAGCCAGGTATGACGGCTGAGCCTAGGTCGGTGGCCAGACATGACTGTGATTAGGCTTGGGTAGACACGCATCGTTAGACGGCGCGACGCCTGTTGTGCCACAGGGAAAGCGCAAATGCTAGACATGCAAAGAGACGCCGCGAACACGCGCGGCGTCGAAGCCACGGTGCAGTCGAAGCACAAACGGGCAGGGTGCGAACGCGGTCTCTAGATTTATCTCGGCGGTGCGACGGCTGCTGCATTCCGGACCCTTTCCAGTGAAGCAGTTCACCAGGCTCAAAGCTTCCCAGTCCCACGCAATGCTCAGAGAAGAAGGCCCGGCCTCGCTCTCATCCATGGCCGAGCTCGCGCCGACTAGGCAAGCGCGGCGTTTCTCAGTCAGGCGCGCGGCGAGTCACGTGGTCAGGCGGCGACCCAGCTGCGGAGAGCGCATGCGCCAAGCCGGCTGCGACGGCGGAGCTCGGCGCGGCAAGTCACGTGATGCGTTACCAAGGCTACGGCACAGCTGCACTCAAATGAAGGTCAAATTGCTGGCGACGACGAAACTCGGCTCGACGCGGTTAGTAAAGCTTTGCTTTAAACAGTGCACGATTTTAAGATTACAGTATTCGGTAATCAGACCTCTGACGACTGAACATCCTAGGTCTTAAATTCGTGCCTAGCACCGTTATTTTTTAATCTTTCTTTTCTTTTTTCTTTGAGCAGCTTAGCTAACGTTAACTGGAACACACGGTGTATAATATCGCACTCAGTTGCGGAGCTTTCTTGTTTTTGACATTTTCTCCATCCTGATGCTAAGTCTGCTTTGACGCAGGTTTGCTCGAAGACAGTTCTGGGCGTGCCATACGATGAGATCAAGCGCTGTACCTTGGAGCTATGTACAAAATTTTGCCTACAAGGTCATCGTCTGTCTCCTCGTCCTTGTGGCAAGGACGAGATGCCGCTACAAGCACTTCAAACATGCGCGTTCACATGTAAAGGCGCATGCCAATTCCGCTCTTGGCGTCTTCCTGTACGCGTGCCTCGTCGTCGTATCCTTCGTATGGAGGCGGCTTCTGCAGGTAGTCGAGCAGGAAGGGCGGCAGCCGCTTGTGCGCTGGCAGGTCGTCGATGTGCAGCTGCTGCACCTGGGACGCCACTGATGGCAGGGTCTCCTCTTGGCGCGTCTCGCGCTCCTGGAGCTCCCGGTAGTAGGACACACTCACCAACAGGAAGTATGTCTGCGAGACACGAAATTAGGAACTTGAGAATAGGTTAACTGTATCTACAATGGAACACCCGCCGCTCTTTTCTCTTTATTGTCCCATTAACAGAGAAAACGAGATACGCAGAGGAGCAACGTACCCTAGTCAAGACGATGAACAGAACCGGTATTAGGGTGTTGAGGGGTAACGGCACCTAGAGCAGGAAGATGCAACGGTATGAGAGAAATAAACTTCAAAAAACTGAGTTACGGGAACATACTAAAACAACGTTCTTATATAAACGGCGACAGCAACCAACCGTTCTAAACGCTATGAGAGAACCTGCTAATTGAACTCACGGTCTGATAGCGGCGGCAGGAGAGCACGATAACTGCCGACATGAGTGCTGGCGACACGATGCCGCAAGTCGTGAGGCCTATGAAGGGTAGCAGGAGCCAGCGACTTTCCTGCGGAAGAGCAGCCAGAAACGCGGAAATCACCGACCTGTCATTCAATTTCGGCTCCATAGGCGCGCAGTTGGAGCCGGCAAAGCAGCCACCATGCCGCCAGAATGTAAGAACATGGTGAAGAAATATGCATTAGCGAGTATTCCACAGTCTTTCGTGAAGTGATGACGAAGGTCACATAACATAGAAAAACAAAACAACGTGCCGTACGCGACCGCTTTTTTTGCCTTCGCACTGTGTGTTGTGCGCTCCATTGATGTTTTGAGAAAACCATTCAGACGGCATGTCTGATAACGGCGGTTTAATTACCCATCGATTGCATCAGCACATCTTTCACATGTGCGTCGAACAGTGTAAACGGGTTCTCTTCACGCTTTTTAGTGAGGTTTAGCGGAACGATTACCACGAAGGTCCGATATATTCCCATGCCATGTGGGGCAGCCCCTCCTGCGTAATTTTTCTAGTGTTTTTCTTTTTTCTTTCTCTTCGCAGAAACATCAAAAGGTAATTAATTCCCAGAACCTTCCTGCAAGACACGGTCAACTTCGTGGCAGAAGTGCAGGCAGTTCACATCGCAAAAACGGCGCAGGATATTGGCCGACCTCGATTACATCTAGTCCAATGGCGCCTGACGGCGCGTATAACGTCACTCCACCATTTCAGGTTAATTGTTCTTGGAACGCTACCAAGTTTTCCAGCAAGTTATTTCAACAAGAAGTGAACCCACGACTTACTTTCACTTGACCTGCTATTTTTGAGGCAGAAAATGAATGTGATTGTGTACGTGCGTGTACTCAGCTATAAAGGACTCAAATCATGGATGCGCTTCTTTTTAGTTCGGACGGATAACATAACAGCTTACATCATTTGTTGACCGCTGCGTCGAGTTCAACCAACCTTTTTGGAGCACTGCCTTTGGTGTCATGTATGGGACACTCTGAAATATTTTTACCATTTTATCACTGTAGAAGTGTCACGTTGATTGGAGAGTGTGTTTTGGCTAACAATTAAGGCCAGCTGAGAGAGGTTGCGAGACAGTCATAAGAAAAAGTGGCACAGTTGACGCACCAGTGTGGTTGCCTTGATGGCTAGCCAGGAGGACATCATCTCGAAGAGCAGGATCAGGCCGAAGCCCAACATGGCCATGAACTCCACGACTGGCGAAGCGGCTGCACAGGTATGGGAACATATATGGGTACACGGCACCGTGTAAGTTCTTGCTAGGCGCATACCTCGCGACCAGATGTTAGTCGTGAAACCTTAAATGTACCACAATAAAAAGAAATAGTGAATCGGTATATACTTGTCGGGTACTGGTAATCTTTCGGTACAGTGTTTTCACTTGACGTAGAAAGAAGAAATGCTGTAGAGAAAGAACAAACAAGAAATCACGGCGCTACTTCTCTCGCGCGCTGTTTTTCCGTGTGACTACAAATTAGCAGATTTCTAAACTTGAAGTTCTAGTCTGCACTTCTTCGGGGCGTAAAAGTATTTATTATTATAGCGAGAAAAGCGAAACAAAGCTCTTTCCCCCAGCCCTCCCCCCCCCATTGACCCCCCCCCCTTTTTTGCGTAAAAGCATCTCTGAAGCATTTCGCAACTTCTGCTCTGTCAGAATTGCTTCTAAGAAATTCAAAATAACAGTTAGTTATGGTTAGTTTCGCTTTTTCCCTTTAATTTTTATTCTTAAAGGGGAACAACAAAAACAACTACTTCGTTGACTTATTGCCCCAAAAAGTTGTTAGTAAGCGTAGATCACGCATGGTTAGTCGATCGTCATCACTGCTGTTACGCAGACTACTGTTCTGAGCCCGTATGTACAATTAGACCAACGTCCAGACATGACGAGGCCTAGAATCTCGGAGCCATGACGTCAATCGAGTGGGTCCATGCACTCAAAAGGGAAAGCTGGCAGGCAAGCGGCGACGCTTATCAAGGAAGGGACCGAACGAGTTCCATGGAAATCCTCAAGGTGCAAGTAAAGGAGTGAAAGCTGTCGTTATAGTAGTATCTGAGAGTCATTACCTTGAGAGCAAAGTTACATAATTAGTTATTGTATAGACGCACGGTTACTCGTCTATCATATTGTGGTATAAAAGTTACATAAACAGGGATGGAGTGCCTCAGAATGGTTGGCCTACGTTTCGATAGGTGGACTTATCTTTGTTGAAGGCATTTGACAAAGATATGTCCACCTATCGAAACGTAGGCCAACCATTCCGAGGCACTCCATTCCTGTTTATGTAACTTTTACACGGCAGTGTGCTACTCCATCTGTCGGTCTCCTTCTTGATTTTAATTCTGCTATTATGCTGCATGTTAAGTAAATGCTTTAGTACACACAACTATATAGCATACACAATACTCCTGATCGGAGCGAAATATTCCAACAGTAAGCGCGGTTCCGCTTTGAAAAGTTCAGCGGATATTCGGTGTTACCTCGCGTCAATTTGCGTGAGGAAGCCTTAATTGTAAGTTTTTGATCTTCCCAAGCTCGACATTGAACCACAGGGCTGCGAACTCTGTTGTTCTTATATACCCTTTCTCTTTCATGTAATGCGGTCATATCTTCAGGTATAGTGGGACCATAGCGCTTGAGTGAGGCGGAAATTCGCTTGCGGCCGTATTTCGATGTACGTGAAATGCAAAAACGCTCGTGTGCCTTGATTTGTGCGCAAGTTAAGTAACCCTGGGTGGTTAAAATTAGTCCGGACGCCTGCATTACACGGCGTTCCCTCATTACCCACTGTACATCTTCGGGACGTCAAACACCACAATTTAATTTAACGCGGACGCAATTGCGAGATCACTCAAGCGCTATATGGTCCCTATACCAGCATCAGAGCATCTATAGGTCAAATGTATGTACTCCTGAGGACGGAGAGGTGGTATGTCATTCTCGTAAGCAGCCTCAAGCGCACGAAAGGCGAGTGACGAAGCTGTGTTGTGTGTCGCCTTAATTCTTCGTATCTCGTCTTCCCTGCGTTCTAGGTTGTTTACGAGAATGTACTCCCAATGTTCATAATATGAGCACTGCGTGATTAGAGGCGAAAACTCCGGGCCACAACTGCAAAGTAATAAATGGTAGCGTTCCCATCCGCCCTTTCCCCTAACTAACTTTCTTCTGCTCTGCGAGTTTCCAAGCCTTTAGTTGTCTACAGATGGCGTTGATATATATATCTATACGTGGAGCGAGAAAATTGACAGCGTCGGAGAAAAAAAAAAGACAACAAAAAACTGTACTTTCGGTTAAGAGTGAAGGGGCCTTCAAAGACCATGTTAAATGTTTGTGCATTATTTTTTGGCTACGTGTCTTAACTACACTGCCGTAAGGCGGCGGTGACAACAACGAGCAGAGGCTTGCCGTCGTGTGCGCGGCAGAGCTGTTCTTAACCGCGTCCTCGGTCGTCTCTGAACGACCTCAACCTCATTCAGCAAATGCACGCGCATTTCCGAGTTTACCAGCCCGCGGTTCATTTCTCTCGGGAAATCGTAGCCCACGTATACGACGTTGGCAAAACACAAAAAGAAAAAGGTCGAGTCATCGTTTGCGGTGCACTGGATCGCGCGAACCAGACCTGAGAGCACGCGCGCGATCGAGCGAGGCACCGCGGCGCGCAAGTGGCAGAAGTGGGTCGCGCGCTCACGTGTCACGTCGAATCCCAGGGACCTGTTGATAGATTCGAGGAAGCCCTGCTGCCGGTACAGCGAGATCATGTAGGTGACGAACAGCAGGCTCGTCGAGAACTGAAACGAGACGAACAGAGAATGCATCGGGTCAAGTGGTCGATGCGCCTCGAGGGTGGTTCACTGGTGCGAAGACTAGCGTATGTGCTTCGCGCGTTTAACTAATTCACGTTACCGTCTCGAGGAGGGAGAGAAGGTGATTAAAGAACGACGTCGAGGTTAGCCACAGTCGAGCGGAAGAGGAAAGCAAAGCGAAATGGAAGCAACGAAGAATTTTTTGCAGACCTGAGCGGCCCTAATTCAAAGTCAGTGTTTCCCATTGCGTATATTAGGCATCTGTTTTACACTAGCGCAAGGAAATACGGAGAACAAGTGGAAAGAAGTGGCGCACATGGTCACTGCTTCTTCCTTGTGCTTCGTCTTCTTGCGCTACACACTTAAATATCATCAATCTATACGAACTCGCCAAAATTTCGGTTTTGCTATAAGACATCTATGAGACTTGCTCGCTTAGATGTAAAAATACAACGACCAAGGGGACACTTAATGGCTATGTAATATAACTTAACATTCCTTATTTATTAAACAATTGAATCGCATGCCAGAGGCGAACATTGTCGTCGGGGTCCGGGATTAGCTTTTCAATGGGCATATTCAGCTCCCAAACGGCCCCGCTGTATCTGCAACCCCCCCATTTGGTCCCGAACAGCTGCGGGCGAAACAAGTTACGCGAGCGAACGTCAGCCGGGATCACTGAACCCGGCGCCCCGGTGTGATTTTTCGTAACAGACCTGCCACAGCTGACCCATGGCGTGCCGAGGCTGTGTCATTCCCATCACAGCTGAGAGAGTGAGGTAACTACTTCGCCTTGTGACGCCTCATGCCATTACACGGCGGTTGTTCTTGTGATTAAATGTGTTAAGTAATTGCTTTGGAAGCATGCAGTTCATACGCATACAACTTTTGACTGGCGTGGAATTGCTTGGAACGAGCGCACTTTCCTTTTCAAGGAATATTGCAAGATCAAGAGAAGCAATTTTTTCGTTGAATATTTGATTCGACAGGATTTACTGCAAGGCGTAAAGAATACAACAAAGTTTAAATAAAAGCTTCCAACTCTGCACCCTGAAAGAACTGCAACAGTTTCTTTGTAAAGTTGTTGTCCATCACCCAACGGTCGCAGTTTCTTAGGTATTATGTAATTAAGCCGTAAGTATGATCGCCCGCGTTTCGAGACGCATACAAAGCAGGTGTCGAGCACCTGACGTTGTCACAGGTGCCGAGAACTTGGGACAAGTTCCTTGCACGTCTTTTGTCGGTCCCCATGCACAAAAGATATTTTCATCTCGATGTTAATCCGCACAACAAAATTTTGATGACCTGTTCGTTGTGTTGTGAAATGCTTTCTGCATTGAACCACGCTGCATCGTGTTGTTCCGTGTGGCCTAAAAATTTCGTGCGAATGAAAACCTCTCGCATTTAAGAAACGTCTGCAACTCGAATTTCTGAAAGTGGATTTTTCGTAACTCTGTCCTTGCTTAGGTACATTACAGCAAAACTTCCAGTATTGCCCGCGAACCTGCAACATGCCTAGTTGTCCTCTCCCAGCTTTCATTTAGTCATTACCACCGTTTTCTTGGCATGTGATCGTGGTAGAGCTTACAGTTCACAGCATATCGTTTCTCTTAACAATGCAAAGCGGTTGTATTCGTCTCAACGCTGCCAGTTGCTTGGCACGCGATGTTGTATTCTCGTTGCGATATTTTATTTCGTCGTTTTAAATGTAACGCCATACGTTTGATTGTAAGTTCGCCTCGTGTCATCTACGGTATGATGCGCTTCTCGTTGCCTTATCGGGAACATTGCGGAAATTCATATGTACAAACTCCTGTTGTGTTGCCCTTCTTTCGTGGCTGTTTTGTGCTTCCTAGAGCTGTGTAATTTTTCCTGTGCACAGTGGTCTTCAGCGTCAGTTTCCCTATATGTTCTCTGTTTCTTTGAAAAATGTTCCTCCTTTCTAAATGAAAACGCCTCGCTTCCCTTTTTCCTTCTACAGGTGTCCTTCTCTTCCCATCCCTTTATTGGTGCTTCACGTAGTGCACAAATGTATCGAGGTGAAGTTAAACACACAAAATATTATCAACAACACAAAGGAAAAGATAGATGCAAAGCCTTAAGACATACCAAACTGTGCCTTAGAGAGGCACTAGAGAGAGAAATAAACGATAAGGAATTAAAGTAAAATGGAACTCGGACCTTCATTTTCTCTTCTAATAATCACTCTAGGCAAGGGTTGGGCTACTTCTTGAGCGAGTTGGAAACAGAAATTTTCTTTTGACTATGTGGCTGCATTTGGGCTATATTTCTCTCTGAGAACTAACCCCCGACTCTTTACAGCTCGGCTACCCTTGAGACACTAAATAAGATACGCTGAGGAGGGGGCGGATGCCAGATCGTCATTTTACCGGATTATCATTTGAAGTTGTGCATCGCATAACAAATTCGGCAGCAGCAATAATGTAGCAAACCATCAGTGTGGCTGCCAATCATTAAATACCATGCTTAGTTGATAAATTAGCAAAGTTCTGGAACGCCAGTTTGTTACCATTCTTGTTCGTGAAGTGCAGCTGCCATCTACTGCACTGCATTTTGTCTTGTGACCTATTGTATTGGTTCATGTATTGTGTTGCGTTCAGTTTTGTGGGATTGTCATTAGCTATAACTATGCTGAATACGTACCATTGCTCAGCACATTTATTGAGTGACGATGTTTGTTTGTTTGTTCTTTTTTCGAGTGATTTCTTTCTTCTTTTTTTAGAAAAGTAAGAGACTGCATTCCTCATGAAGTCCGCATTTACCTTATAAATTTGTCTGCGAGACTGTATAGCTGCACTTGAACTAGCGCTGCGAGTGCGAGTGCGGGGAAAGAATGAGGCATGACATCTTGTGTACACATAGAAAACGCGCATGTATTTTGAATTCCTCTTTAAGACTCTCGGATGAAGCCACAATAAAACGTCGGGGCGAGTAACCCTGACTTAACAAATATGCCTTTGCAAGAACAGGATATTTAATTTAGCGCCTTCTTGGGGGCTCACTAAGTGGCACAAGCCTCTGTAGAAATCTCGGCCTCCTAGTTTCCATGAAAGAAACTAATGCGCAGATCCCCGTAAGGAAAGTAATTTAATATACCTGGAATCATCTAATAAAAAACACAAATTTTTTGGCTACTTTTGGGCTGCTTAATATTTTCGCTCTTAGGCTACTGCTGGGCTACTACGAAGGCCAATTTGTCAAACTGTCGTTGGAGTGATCTGGTAACACTGCCTAATACAGCAAAACTAACGAAAATAAAGTTTTGACAAGATGCTTTATCAGTTTAAACTGATTGCGTGAATCTCCTTGGTATCCCTTTAGGGTGATCGGCACAGGTTTTAAATGCTTTGTGACGTATGCGATCTTGCCGTTAATAGAACTCACCAGTGTTATGACAGCTGAATAGCGAGTGCCTCTCTGGAGAGAGCACTTGAAGAAGCCCGTCCTGGGAGTCATCTTCTCTGCTTCACTCTGAAGCGAAGAAGAAAAGCTTGTCACGTGGTGCAGGCACGTAGAGAAACTGAAAAAAAAAACATTTTTTTTTTCAAAGAGACTGACTTGCTAAATATAGTTGTTTTACGACATCTATGATGAAGGACGCTGGCTATCTGTGCACGGTGGTTACACTCGATCACGTCATCGGGAAGCTGCTGGGACGGATATTATAGCGGTGTCTGTCACTGTGGCGGCGCAAGGAGGACCTAAGATTTTGAAGAGAGCGTGATGCGCCTACTGTACATCTGTCACGTCATCTTTCCTAGAGTAAGTGAACTAAACTTTTTTCGGAACCAAATGGTCGACTGAAAAACGAACTTTACCAACGAGCACTTAAATCGAGCGGCACCAAAGGCGCCTCAGAAGAAGCAAGAGAAAGGTGGCATAAATCCGCACAGCACGCAAAATATGAAAGGGGAGTCAAGAAGTAAGATCGATGATGCTGTTTTGTTGTTTAAAATTACTAGCTGCCGAAAGATTCGGTCTATTTGCACTCTTAAAGATCGCTTAGCGAGAATACGTATATGAAAGAAGGTGTCGGCCAATGTATCGCTTTCATTTACATTTCTTTTTTTTTTCTTGCTATTATGCTTCTTTCAAAACAATCAATCTCCAAAGTCACTTCGACGCTAAGCGGCGCGGTTTTAGAAAAGGTCATTTGCCTCGCATCGGAAGGCAGGTGGATGTCAGTGCGCGTAGCACACGTCGTATTGAACAGGAGCGCAATCTAGAACTGCACACGCTCGAGCACACACCGCACGAAACGGTTATACGTATATATATACCTTGGAACTGCGCTGCGGCGCCGCGCGGTACAGCAAGCGAAACCAACAAGATGCACTGCGGCGCTTCGGCGGGGCAATGAAACTTCAGTGAGCGGTCGCTGCGCCGCGAATAAGTTCGTCGCTTAAACGCGAGCAGCAGCCGCGGCCACTTGTGCAGGTGACGAGAAGCAGCTGCCACCGTCGGTCGGGACCCCGTGCGCGACGGAGCACAAGCAGGCGACAGGCGCAAAAGCTGGCGGCCCCGATTCGGTACCTCCGGTCACGTGTAGAACAGTATATGTGTGTACATACCCGGTAAAATGTGCACGGAGCAGGGTGTCGGTGATAAAGAAAAAAAAAGCGAGCTTGGAAAAAAAAAGAACAGAGAAAGGTGGAAAGCGAAAGCGAGAGAAAGAGAGAGCAAAGAGAGGAAAAGCGGGGAAGCCGTACAGATGAACGGTCGGTTTGCTACTCCACACTGGGGTAAGGAGGACGGGAAATAAACAGAGCGAGAGAGGGGTATGGTGAAGTCGACAGGTTGCGGCCAAAAACACATTTTTTTTTTTTCGGAAATTCGCTAGCGATGATAATGGTGGTTTGGTCAGAATGTTGGCTTCTTTTTATGTGTCGCTTGTTTCTAAACGTCTTCCTTGCAACATATATTTAAATATGTTGCTTCAAATTATTACCTCCTGCGGTGGCGAGATGAGAGTGTGGGAGCAGAAAACCAGCAATTTTCTAAAGCGCCAGCATGCTGGCGCTTTTAGACCGCAAGATTCTGTTTCGCCTATACATAGAAAAGTAGCTCTGACACACTCTGGTGGCTCACTAATAAGCTATTCGGTATGTCTTCAGAAGTGGCGACAAATGGAAGTCTATATATCCCATTGGGATAAAATGTGAAGAAATATATGGATAAAGTAAAAAGATGTGCACAAACGGACTGGCGTAAGGGAGGACAGGACATGTGGGGTCCGTTTCCCAGAGTTGATAACTCACATCGCAGTGAAAATTGAGGGACCGTCATTAGGTAACTTGACTATTAGACTCCACACCACACTCAAAAGTCCACTAGACTGCGTCACACTAACTCCAGAGCAGACAACCAGAAGAAGGGCGCCGCCATTATTCGGCTTTGAGAGCTCTCTGCGCGACGCCGAATGAACGGAAATTTCACAAAAGGATTAGTGGCTCACAATGGGCGAACCATGTTTTCTTCCGAGAACACGCAGCCGCATCTCGTTACATGATTGGCTGACACGAGCCCCAGCCTTCGCTGAACGGCATGGAGCAGACGGAGCGTAGGCCTGCAGAGGCGCAGCACGCGTTGGTATGAGGATCAAAACTAAATTAAATTAATGTGTGTTACGTGCCAAAGCCACGATATGATTATGATACACGCGGTATTAGAGGACTCCGGAGTTATTTGACCAGCTGGGATACTTTAACGTGCATCCAATGCACGGTACACATGCGTTTTTGTATTTCGCCCCCATCGAGTTGGGGTTGCCGCGGCCAGGATTTGATCCCGCACCTGGGTTTCGCAGCGCAACGCAAAAGCCACTACGCCACCACGGCGGGTGTTGGTATGAGGATAAGAATTGAAATAAAGGGGAGTGGGTGATCACTAAGAACAACCTTGTCACTTCAAACATTGCCGCCAGTGTAGACGCACTCCTGTAGGTGGAGTATCCACTGAGAATTCGGGGGTGAGGAAACGGTCTATATAGGTTAGACCAACACAGTGACAGGATGAGCAATGACATACACTGCAGTGTCTGAGACAAGAACATACTTGCTTATTTCGTAAGATTTAGGTACATGTGCCAACTCTTGTTGTATTGTTATGGCGGGCTACACTATATGTGTATGTCTCTTGCCCTTACTCTTTCGTTTTATATATATTTATGCGCATGTCAAAACATTGCTTGAGTTTCAGTCAAGTTTTGCGTTGAACGAAAAATAATTTTGGGGCTCCGGCTGCTCTTAAAGAGGTGTAAGAAATCGAAAGAAAATCATGGTGTGCCATCAGAAACAAGTTGGACGACCAGTATTGGTAAGAAACATACGAAAAGAAAACAACATCGCGTAACATAGCGGAAACGAAACAACAACAACAAATAATAAAGACCTACCGTGGTCGCATAGTGCCCTTGGCCTCACTACGGCTTGCCTCATAATCAGATCGTGAGCTTGGCACGTAAGACCCGAGAATTAAATTTTTAATTGAAAAGGTAACGCTTGTCTGTGATCCTTTCTTTCTGTGCTTGCCATGGCCACCTCTCCTTTCTTTCTTTCTTTCTTTCTTTCTTTCTTTCTTTCTTTCTTTCTTTCTTTCTTTCTTTCTTTCTTTCTTTCTTTCTTTCTTTCTTTCTTTCTTTCTTTCTTTCTTTCTTTCTTTCTTTCTTTTTCGGCACAGTGGGGCGTCTGTGCCAACCATCGTCGGCGAAGTGTATAGCGTCGAGTGACAACATTTAACAATTATAACTGGAAGTGCGTCACTCAAACTGCTACACATATGCTAGCGCGTCCAAGTAATCTTTTTCTTTCCGCTCAGCTAAGTTCAGCAGGAGAACGCTTGCAAAGTTCACAGAGACGCGCCCTTTCACTTGACAGCCGTGCGCTTCCCTATATGCTGCGAGTCACTTTTTTGCAGCTTGTTTTGTTCAAAGCTTACTCATCACAAGACTGCTGCAACAAGGTTGAACAATTGCACAATTTTCTTGCGTCAGCTTCATTGCAAGTACCTAGCTGATGCTGTCCGTGACGGGCAGCCATGGTTATACGGATCACGCTACATCTTGAAAACCCAAGGAATAAAACATGCCACGTATTTTAAATCCACAGTTGTCTAAGCTCTCAAAGTTAAGACTAACCGCACAAGCCATGAAGTATAGCCATGAGAAACGACTCAGCAATTCTTCCACCCAATTTTCCCTTGCCTATGTTTTGAACGCAGTCGACTGATATTCCACCACTGCTGTACTCGCGAGGGGGCTTTGTTTACAGATCCCCTGCTTCCTGCGCCGTTGTTCTGGTTATACATCACACTGCAAATCACACCTCGAAGTCCGGTGCTATCATGAAAGTCTTGCCTGTCAGCACAGATCGCGTAATCTTTAAATTTGCTCTTCATCCTGTTGCTTGTTCACACCTGGTTCGCGAATCTTATGCCTGCAACATGAACTACACGGATTCACATTCGGTTCAGCGGTCTGCCCGATCAGCGATATACTGCGCAAGCTAAGCTATACCTCGCCCGCGAACGATCGCAACGGTTGTACCGCTCAGTACCAAGCTAATCCGCAAGAACCGAGCGTACATTTGGCACGCGCTGACACTCACGAGGCAGCAGTGTAGCGACGCTTCGATGTTCTGAAAGGTCAAGGCACAAACGATGCTTCACGGTGCGATTCCTTCCTGGCTTTGATTCAGCGGGTGCCGCGGCAGCGTCGGCAGATTCGTCGTCGTTCTGTGAAAGAGAAAAGGCAGCGTCGGCTGGCGGAGCACACTTGTTCGGTGCGGGGGCGGCGTTTCCTTCAAGACGCAGCTGCCAGCTGCGCGACGGGTTTCGGCGCCGCTGCCCTGGACGCGCACTCGCGAGGCGTGGCGACGAGACAAGCAGCTGCCTGCGAGCCTCCACGTCCGCGCAGTTACGGTCGGGGGGCGCGCGGTCGCCGCACGGAGTCCAGGGCGCCGCCGAGACCGGCCCGTATACAACGGTCCCGCATATCCTCCTCAGGATCATCGACCATCGTCGGGATCATCGGCTTCTTATCCTTTGCGACATTAAACTAGAAGCGATGACCGAAAAAAAAAGAAGGAAAATCGCTTTCACGTGAAACATCTGCATGCGAAGGTGTCATATCAACGTCATCACCGGCAGCGTAGTTAAGCGAAATTCCGTGGCCGCAGGTCTATAGGTATATACAGTGAACTCACAGTCCTTGTCTGAAATAGTCTGCGACACACAAACAGCCTTGCGTTCTTTAACAACAGCCTTATTATCCAACATGCGCGTCTGCTGGTCTTACGTGATTTCTCCCGCCGAAATCACCCGACCAAACACCCAGTACTACGAATGTTTGTCGTGATAACCGTGTAGCACGTATATCCTGATCGCAATGATTGGTAAAAGGCTAACAACTACGTATGCTATGCCACATAGCGACTCATGATGGCTTGCGCTTTTTCAATCTCCGCAGCAAACTACGTATATGTAACTGAACACAATATAAATATTAGTCTGCCTACGTAACAATATCATCCAGAAATAACACATCGATTTGAATTACATTCCTCAATATGAAAAATTTCCGGCGAACAGAAAACAGGAGCTGTGGCTTGCCGTAACGGTTTGCAGGACTGAAAAGCGGGTGATTTGGAACCTATACATTCTTGGGCATGCGCACATAAAAAAAACGAAACACGAGTAATGGTTTGTTGTCGCACATGCACTGGTATGCGTTGCTTGAGAAGGCATAGACTTCCAAACCTGGCGCGTATTCCAAGAGGTTTTCCCGTCACGCGAAACACGTTCTCGGATCTACGCAACGTTCCCTTTGTATGCGGTGTCTCCTTCACAGCAAATGTAATACTGGCCAAGACGCTGACTACACGTATTCGTTCAAGGTGGGAGTTTTCAAACGAAAACCTAGTTAGTGTTAGGAGAAATGTGACGGAAGCGTGCAGAGATTCCGACAGCTTGTTTACTTTACCTCGATGAATGGTTGCCATAAACAGGATCTCCGCCGTCGCAGCTAGCCGCCCGTCCCTGAGTGCTGCGGATGCAGTGGCCGAAGATAATGAAAAGCTCTCAAGACAACCGTTCTTTGCGGCATCGCTAAATGACAAGATAAGCTTAGTAGCGGGAACCATGCCCGGATCGTAGTTTTCGTCGCTCTTACTCTCACGTCCACACAGTTCACGCATTTTTATTTTTTATTTTTACAATAGCGATGCATAGAATTACTGTATTTAGAAAAAGGAAGAGTTGCATAAAGGAGGTCTCCGATGTCATGACATAGATGTCCTGGCAGAGAGATGTGTAGGCAAATATATCAAAAATGACATATAACCAAGATTGAGTGCATACAGAATAAAACGGTACGTTTAACTGTCGTATACGTCAGGGACTTTACACTTTCTTTTGACCTTTCTAGTCTAAACATAACCCCGTTGTCAAGAGAGCGCCACAACGAAATATTAAAAATTCCGCATACCCTAATTAACTCGTCACACTGTACCCGCGTAGATACATGATAAAGTTCGCTTAACCTTCACGCACCCTTAGCTCTCACAATCTACACCTTTAACATTTCAGCCTAAAACCGACACATATAAATGCAGTTCCCTTTTCCCTTTAACTATAGAACGTTGGAATGTTCTCCCTGGAGATGTTCTTCCATTGCTATTGAGAATATTTTTTTGTCTGCACATATGGGATGGTTTTTCGCGCTACGGCAATAAAATGCCCAATCCGAGCTGCGGTGTGATTCGATAAAACAAATAAATGAAATAAATGTTGACCTGAGCTACGTTCTAGCCTGCTACTCTGCACTGGTGGAGGGGAAAGAGAAAATAAAGAGAAAATGGAGGATGACGATTAAAAAAAAGAAACGCCGGAAACGCGCCGTGGAAGCATGCAAAAATAATGAGCAAAATGTAAGCACTGCAATGACACTAAGGTTTGCGTCTGTCCAGCGGTGAATCTTTGTTTCAAAAGATAAGTGGGTAGTATAGCGGCGGCGTTTATCATGTTGACTACTTTGAACGTCTACAAGGTATATGGGAGGTCCCAATTCAGTCTGCGGTTCTAGGAACTCCTTAATTATGTAACTGCGTAATAACAGCACATGCGGAGGATTAAACATGATTCCGCTTACAAATGCATTTACGCTCCACTTTGATTTCGAAAAGCTTTCAAGCAGGGAGTGTATGTACACATGCCCCACATCCGCTGTTTCTCGATCAGTTTTGCAGCCTAGAAATCACAAGAAGCGAGCACCTAATTCACGGAGAGTGTTACGCCACGTTCTACTGTCTGTATAGGGTGCTTAGACATCAGTACCTGCAAACACGTGGTGTCGGGCACCCTTATACAGGCCGCTGAGCAGGTGACTTTGCTGCGCCTGCGACGACTTGTTGCGCATGGAGATGACCGATATGTTGTCAACAGACGGGAGAATACTGTATACATCTACCTGTTTCCTCTACACCCAAATAATATATTTATCTCCATCCAGGGGTAGTTGGAGAAGTATGGGAGAGGCATTTGCCCTGCAGTGGGCGTAACCAGGCTGCTGCTGCTGCTGCTGCTGCTGATGATGATGATGATGTAGTGGAAAGGCGGAGGCGGGTAAAAGCCGCGCTCACATGACCGCGCACTCGCCTGAAAGCCGCCTAACGTTTGGCTTCTACGTAAGAGCTTTGGAACCACGGAAGAAGACCAGGAGAGCGTGCTACATATAAAGCGTAATATAGTTCAGACCACCGTGAAACTATTTACCAGAGCATATCGCTCAGAACCCAAGTCAGGATTATTTCGACTTTCAAGCTTCGAACGAACGCTCGATGCTTGTACTGTACCGTGTATATGTGGTCGTGGTTGTTACCGACTCCATATAGCTCACCTAAAGAACCTTCAAGAGAGCTCTAGGCTTACACTGACGACTCACTGGCGAAGGTAACTCGTGTGCGGCTCCTCTACAGGAGCCGAGAACGTGTCGTCAAAATTACCGAACAAGCTCATTGAGAAGTCTCATTCTACGCAAAGTGCAAACACGCGTTCGGTTCCCCGTATCCGAGCAGCGTTTGACGGCGGCGAGATAGGCCGCGATCATAAACTCGACAAGAAAAGTGGCGGCGGCGGCGGTGCGAGCGTCAGCAACACAGGCGATAATGACGTCGCGGCAATTATGCTACCGCTTCCCGTGGCCAGTTTGCGATATAGGGGCATAAAAAGCGCGGAAACCGGACGAAGACGTTTCTTTAAACGAAATACGGTGGCAAGCTATACGGCGCTCAGGGACACCAATGCCTTGAGGTGAGTATAAACTCCGTTTGCTTATTTCACTTCTTATATATGTTCTTTTTTTCTTTTTTTTCTTTTACTATACAGAACAACGGTGAATGAAAGTAAGAACTGTGTCTCGTTTCTAATTCCTAGCAGGTCCGATAGCTCGGCTTTATCTACGCATAGCATCCGTACGTGCGCTTCACTCTAGAGGTGTTAAAAATATGTTAATGCACCTGAATCGCACAGCGACTGAGAATTCTCGTCATATGACCTAGGGTTCTTGATGAAAGTGTTGGCGCTTTTTTTTTTCCTCATTATTCCACCCGTTCATTTTTTACTGCGATTTAGATAGCCGCAAGCACCCTGTAAAACATGTCACTCCATCAAACCACGGATGTCTCTTACGCGACCGGCAACAGCTATATATATAGCCACTCTTTATACACTCCGCACACACTACTAACACTCACGCGAGCGCGAAGGCTGTAGCTTCAAAGAACATTGAATCTTTCAATACACTTCCCGAATAAATTCTTTTTCGGAGGAATTTTACTTGTGTGCGATACAGGGTCTTTCCCGTGTGCGCTTTTAAATGAATTGTCGCAGTCGACAATTGCTGTCGTAAGAACACTGTTGGGCTGCTTCCGCAGAAGTCATTAGTCCTCAAGGCTTCATTGCGCATCGGAGCGCAATGTTATCACTCACGCTGCCAGAACCGCTTACGTGACCCACTGCACACTCGCAAGATTAAGTTGTGCTAAGTGTTCATGACCTCGTGACTTCACGTTCCATCCAAAGCTGGTGCCAGTTCTACACCTATTACCATTAACCTCAGTAAGTTAAAGAAAAAGAGAAGAACAATTCAATAGATGTTCACGGAAGAGATAAAGAAAGACGTCTTTGACGTGTCCGCGGGTATGTGTGAGCGTGACATGCGACTAATTCGGTGCTTTCCCTAATCATCACGTTCCTTATACTTCACGCGTTCTAATATACATGCTTGAAATATCAGCGCTAAATTTCGGCTTTGACTGCCAGTAATCAATGCTGCAGTTGTGTACGTCTCGCTTGGATGGCGGGTATCGTGGCTCTCCTCATTCTCCTTTTCCCCCTCCTCCTCTTCGTTTCCACTCTTTCTTTACATTGTCAGCACGGCCGTCTCGCAGTTTGCTGGGAAACAAACAATTCACAGTAACCTTAGATTGACTGTCCGTTCTTTTTTCTTGTTCTTTCTTGCTTCATTTTTAAAAGTGTGCACTATCTTTGATAGCTTGACTTACGCTTCGCTATGTCCGCTTCTGTCGTGGGGATGACATTGACTGCACCATCAACGCTGAGCATGTTACGCTTGATGTTCTGCATGGAGCTGTATTGAGTCTCTTCTTGTAGCGGCAAGAGAAGCCTTTTCTGGTCGGTAGCATAATCGTGAAACCGAATTTTGATAGTGGCTTCAACCTGCTCCTAACTTCTGAGAGATTTCCGGCCAGCCAGTAAAGTGCTTCGCTTTCTTAGGAGGGTGTATCCAGAGGGATAACAAAATTTCGAAGGGTGTTCTCACATCGAAACATTCGCTGTGGATTTAATATTGTATTCAGTAGTTTTGTTTACTTAATGACATTACTATAATGGACACACGATCTTTCGTGACTCATTACTTGTTTATTCAGCGCAGTACACTTGATGTTACTTTCCTTTCTCTAAACTTATAAAGAGGCAATGTATTGCGTGCTTGAAGGATATATTTTTTGTTTACTCTTCAGCATCTTCCATCTCTTCCTTTATTTTTTTTTCTTGTACGTTTCAGAAAAAGAAAAGGAAAAGAAATTGTTGCTCGATTAGATATTCTACGCCAGTTAGTATTTCTCTAATATCCGTGCTTTATTTGATTTCACCATTTCACTATTTGCGCACCTCTAACTGAACCTATGTACGTCAATGCTATCAATATACATTCAATATAGTGTAACATTAAGAGCTTCTATTGTGATTAGGCTATTGTTTCAGTCATTAATTTTTTATGTCATTTTACTTTAATGCAGCGAGGTAAAAAAGAAGGCGGACTTTAAACCATTCCTGCGAGCTTTAAAGTTCGAAATGCCGCTGGGCTTACGGCTTCTAATTAATGGGGTATGGATATCGAAATCGACTAAAAATGCATTTTTTATTTATTTTACCGCAGAGATATCCCAGCATCAATGGCAAATGTTTGCACCAAGCGGCATCTTCAGACGCGCACTGCAAGGTTTTTAAAAACGGTGCCAAACGCGCCCCTCTCCCGTGACCCTGCTTGGTCGCTACGCAAGTTTAGGCGACACGCTGTGGTGTTTGCTTTAACATTATTGATTTAAAATCTATAAGTCTCTTTGTTTATATGATCGTTTAGACATACAATGTCTGTAGTTCCTTTAACGTTTTCAACAGTTCAATACACGCTCCGAAGGTGTCATAATAGTCGCGACAGTTTGAGCGCGAACACTTGATTTGGTGTAGGTGCCCTCTGCCCCCTTCCCCCTCCCCCCCAAAGAAAAAGAAAACATTTGTTGAAGCATCCGTAGTAACAGACGCTGTTTATGATGCAGTTAATTACTACAGTGATGCAACAATACCAAAAAGACAGTGTTTTAGACCCTTGGTGTTGCACCAAGTGCGTTTTGCGAGGCTGTGCTGAGCGGTATTCACCGTGATAGGATAAAATAGGCAGACTTTCAGGCCTATGCAAAAGTTATATATATATATATATATATATATATATATATATATATATATATATATATATATATATATATATATATATATATATATATATATATATATATATATATATATATATATATATATATATATAGAGAGAGAGAGAGAGAGAGAGAGAGAGAGAGAGAGAGAGAAAAGGATGAAGATCAAGGCGAGTGATAGAAAGTGTATCAAAAGTCAATAGAAAAAAATAATTAAGAAGAATACAGAAGCGGTTTAGCCCCACTTTTCGGAAATTTAATATTTTAAATCACGTTTTTCAAAACCTCACTTTTGCTGACAAAATAAACATTATTTCTTCAATCGCTCTACTTTCCAAATAGATTTTCTTGTGAATTGGTTGTGAGTGCCTGTGACACCTAATAAATCAAATGAAATGTGTTGCCACCAGACTATTGGTATTTTATTAACAGTTTTGTCTAAGAAAATGGCTTAAAATTTGAGTCTCTGGCATGTAAACTTCTTTACTAACAATGGCCAAAGCCTTGGCTCAAAACAAAGCCCAGTGTACATTGATCTACCAGTAAAACTTTGTAGCTCTTTCCCTACATAAAAATTTTCAGAAATGTTCCTTCTAGAATGAAAAAAAAAACATTAGAAATTATATCTTATTATTTTAAATGTATTCAGTATTTTTGCACTAAAGTTAGCGCACTATTAGAAAACATCTATTACGAACAGTCTGAAAATTTTCAACAACTTAGCTTAAAAATCTGCACAGATAATTATAGGCATTTGTAGCTGAATCTCTAGGTCCGGTGTCTATCTGCCTTTAAGAGCTGCGCGCTCGAAGTTAGATCATTTCCGGAGCTTGGCGTATGATGTTAGAGAAAACTTCTACAACCAAGCAACTAAACGATGTTATTCGAATCGAATTTT
Organism: Dermacentor albipictus; assembly: GCF_038994185.2. Lineage (NCBI taxonomy): Eukaryota > Metazoa > Arthropoda > Arachnida > Ixodida > Ixodidae > Dermacentor > Dermacentor albipictus. Next base: position 140,034,038 of record NC_091825.1, on the reverse strand, counting down.
ACGTTTCGTACCACACAAGTAACGTAAAAATTTTAATCCCTAGACGCTTAACGCTGTTAGGTTCCAAAAGGCCCACAAACCTACAGAGTTTTCGGCGTGTGCATTTGAATACACCTTGCAGTATATTGAAAAACGTGTTTAACAATGTGCTACTCGAGAGTAACTTGCGTGTTTGAAAGTCCTTCATTTTCATTACTGGTCCACGCGTGTATGCTAATGCCGATCTCCAAAGTAAAGTGAATAAGCTACTGCACAACAAAACGAATCAAAGTAGAAAGCGCGTTTACAGTACCCGTTAGAACCACCCTTTCCCCATGATATGTACTAACCACACGGCGTACGTTAAACTGATCGTTTCCAAACCTGACGTGTGTACTTAAATGCTTTGACTTATCCGGTGCGATAGTATAGGTACAGATCAGTACAAGAGCAGCACATGGAGCAGTACAAGGGCGCCCCAACATCATGCCCATATTTTCTTTTTCAGGAAATGAAAAGATCCGTCGTTTTCTACTCCTTTGCCATTTTCTTGTTTCTTTGCAAGCAAGGTAAGTTATCTACACTTGCTCTCGTGTTGCATAGAAATTACTGCAAAAGTATGGTGTTATATATTTAAATATAGACGAGTTTAATTTACTTATACGTCTTTCTTTTTCAGATGCATTGGCCCAGTACATATTGCCGGTACTGTGTCGATTTATTTGTTTGTTTGTTTGTTTGCGACGCCGAAATTACACGGGTATTCTTAAGTGATGAGTAAAATATTTCATTTTCTCCCGCAGATGGGGACAGCACCCTATGGCTTGGCGGTCAGCAACGCGTACATGCAGAGGGGACGCGCCATTGGAGCGGCACAGAGTGCTCTGTTCGGTGCGGGCATGGGACCAGCTCGCACTGGCGCCATGACGCCACGGCTTTACCGACCCTATGATCTATACCCAGGTGGTCCTTATGCTGGTCCCTCTGCTGTGCAGCCGATAGTGGCGGCACAACCCACCTACCTTGCTACTCAACCGGTACCCGTGCAGCCCCAACCACACGAGCTTCAGCCGGCGCCACAAGCTCAAGTATACGTTCTGCAAAGAGCACCGGTGCCCCAGGCACTAATGTACCCTAAGCCGTTAATGGTACCTCAGCAACTGTACCCGGCTCAGCCTGGTCCAGCGGCATTTCAGCCGTATGCGCACCAGGCCCTGTTAGTACCGCCACCACAACCGTATAATTTCCAACCTATAGCAACTATTCAGCCGCAGCCGTACACAGTTCAGCAGCAATCGGAGCTACAACCACAGCCCAACCCTGTTCTCGCACCACCGGAATTCCAGCCAGAGTCTTCCCTTGACCAGAGGTCTGCAGCCGCCCAGCCATCCCAGCCGCAAACGTACGCGGCTCAGCCACGACAACTGCTTTTGTACAGCATCGACCCAGCTACTTCTTTTCGGAATGAACCGGATCGCGATTCTGCCCACGTCGAACGTGATCCTGCGAGCGTAGATAACGTGCACGCGCAAGCTGTGACACGCACGAACTCCTTGCCATTCAGCTTGGTGCAACAAGCTTTTCCTGGAGGCCCGGTGCTGTTCCCTGTTCACAACAGAAGCCTACCCGGTTTGGCCCTAGCGCAGCGACACCTCAACCAAGCCAAGGCGTGGGTTTCGTCAATACCATCAATTAACGTAAAACCACAGCAGTCTAGCGCCGTAGCTCGGTTTTTACCGTGGCTTTCAACGAAGGTGCCATGGCTGCACCGCGAAGCTTCATCGAAATTGAAAGAAAGCGAAGAAACAGTACTAAAAAATTCCAGGAACCCAAAGGAAAGAATTGAACAGCAACAACAAAGGTTACGGCTCTGGCAAGAAAGGCAGCGGCGACAGTTGTCAATGCAGCGTCTGCAGCATCAGCAGTTACTTAAGCAAAATAATGAAAAGCGGAGGAAGCTTCAGGAGCAAAGGCGACAGCGAGAGAGGCAACAGCGGTTGTTGGCACAAAGAACACGTGAACAACGCCTGTGGCAACAACGAGCTCATCAAGGGGCAGTGGCGCAGAACAAGCAATTCAGGCAAGGTCAATTACTTTTGCACGAGCAACGCCGACGGCAGCATAGTGAACCATGGACAAGACATATGGCTCCAGGATCCGTATTCACGTCACCGAGGCAAATGCACGTGACATCTGTAAAACAAGCTCAAGGATCAGCTTCAAAAAGGCAAACCAGCGCTTTGGTTCACCCACACGCAAGACATGGCGGAAATATCAGCATCGTTCGAGGACCTTCACCTGGAGTAACAGTCAATAAGACAGCCACTGGAAGCAGTATTAACGTACAGGTCCAACCAGGGATCCGTGGAGCTTCTAACAAGCATATTGTTGTGAAGAATCCTTGGACAGGAGTGACAATCAACAAAACAGTCACCGCGCAAGGCACTTCCGTCCAAGTAAAGCGAGACCCTCGAGTATCTGTAAAAAGTCAAATACTGGTCAAGAACCCATGGACAGGAGTTACTGTCAACAAAACAGTCTCTGTGGGTAACGTAAATGTGGAGATACAGAGCAAGAAGCAAGGATCTCCGATGTCGCGGACATTTGTACAAAACCCTTGGACAGGAGTGACCGTCAATAAGACTATAAGTGGAAGCGGTGCCAGCGTCTCAGTAAAGCGGGGTCAACAAAAAGTTCCTGGCAGCCAAATAGTTGTTCAGAACCCATGGACTGGTGTGATCGTAAATAAAACAATATCTGCTAACGGCGTCAACGTACAAGTGCAACGTGAAAGCCATGGGATTCCTAGCAGCCAAGTTATGGTGCAGAATCCTTGGATAGGAGTGACTGTCAACAAATCAGTAACCGCGCAAGCTACCAATGACCAAATAGAGCATGAAGCCTTGGCATCTCCAGTCCACCAAGTCCTGGTTCACAACCCGTGGACGGGGGTTACAGTTAACAAAACAGTCACTAAAGGTGATGTGAAAGTTGAAATCCATCAAAACGAGCAGGGAACGTTGAAGAAACAAATATCTATAAAGAACCCTTGGGCAGAAGTGACGGTGAACAAAACTATAGCTGGTGGTGATATCGCCGTCACTGTCCAGCGTGACCAACAAGAAGTTCCTAGCAACCAAATACTCGTACAGAACCCTTGGACTGGAGTGACTGTCAACAAAACAATAAATGCGAAGGGTGTCAACGTGCAAGTACAAAGTGGGAATCATGGCATTGCTAGCAGTCAAGTTGTAGTCCGGAATCCCTGGGCAGGAGTAACAATCAACAAAACAGTTACCGCGCAAGGTACCAACCTCCAAATAGAGCGCGACTCCGGAGTGCTTCCAAGCCGCCAAATCCTGGTTCAAAACCCATGGACGGGCGTTACAGTAAACAAAACTGTAACTGGTAGTGGTGTCAGCGTCTCCGTGCAGCGTGACCAACAAGAAGTTCCTAGCAGTCAAATACTTATTCAGAATCCTTGGACTGGAATGACTATCAACAAAACAATAAATGCGACGGGTGTAAACGTGCAAGTGCAAAGTGGAAATCATGGCATTGCTAGCAGTCAAGTTGTAGTTCAGAATCCCTGGGCAGGAGTGACAATCAACAAAACAGTTACCGCGCAAGGTACCAACCTCCAAATAGAGCGCGACTCTGGAGTGCTTCCAAGCCGCCAAATCCTGGTTCAAAACCCATGGACGGGCGTTACAGTGAACAAAACTGTAACTGGTAGTGGTGTCAGCGTTTCCGTGCAGCGTGACCAACAAGAAATTCCTAGCAGTCAAATACTTGTTCAGAACCCTTGGACAGGAGTGACCGTCAATAAAACAATAAATGCGAAGGACGTCAAAGTGCAAGTGCACCGTGGAAGTCACGGAACTGCTAGCAATCAAGTTGTAGTGCAGAATCCCTTGACAGGAGTGACGATAAACAAAACATTTACTGCACAAGGCACCAACTTCCAAACAGAGCGTGACTCCCAAGTGTCTCCAAGCCACCAAATCCTCGTTCAAAACCCACTGACTGTAGTCAAAATCAACAAATCGTTCACTGGAAGCGACGTGAATGTCGAAATCCAGCACAATGAGCGAGGAACTTCCGAGGAGCAAATATTGGTAAAGAACCCTTGGACAGAAGTGACGGTCAACGAAACCATAATTGACAGTGGTATCAGAGCTTCAGTGCCGCAGAGCGCACAGGAAGTTCCTAGCAGCAAAATAGCCATTCACTACCCATGGATAGGAGTAAATATCAGCAAATCAATCACAGGACCAAACGTCAATGTATCTGTCAAGCACAGCAGTCAAATGCAAGACCGAGAATCTCAGGATACAGTTTTAATCAGAAGGACAGACCCTGTAGCTAATGTCAGTGTGGACGTCGAGCTCGCTGCACAAGGGTATGTTAGCAAGAAGGTAGTTGTACAAAATCCTTTCACTGGAGTGACAGTTAACAAAAGCACAAGTGATCATGCTGTCAACATCTCAGTCTACCATGACCCTGTAAAGCTTTCCAGTGGCCACGTGGTCGTCGATAACTCGCAGACTGGATTTGGAGTCAGCAATTCAATAACTGCAGGAAATGTAAATGTGGAGGCACAGAATAGCATGGAAGAAGATCGTAGTGGTAAGATAACTGTACAGAACTCCTTGGCAGGAGTGACTGTTAATAAATCCTTAAGTGGTAGCAGCGTCAACATCTCCATCCAACGTGGTCTGTCAGGACGTCTAAGCAAACGGATAGAGATATACAACCCTTGGACAGGAACGACTGTTAACAAAACGATCAGTGAAGACGGCGTAAACGTTTCAGTGCAAAATGGTCTTCTAGGGGCCCCAAATAGTCAACTAATTGTCGAAAACCCCTGGGCGGGAGTGAGGATTAACAAAACCATTACCACAAACAACATTAATTTCGAGGTTCAACGGAGCGTAGATGGAGCCTACAACAGTCATATAGTGGCAACAAATCCTTTCACAGCAGTGACAGTTAACAAAACAATTAGCGGTAGTGGTACGAAAGTCTCAGTCAAGCAAGGCGCAGGGGACGTTCTGAATAAACATATAGTGGTCCAAAATCCGTGGACAGGTGTGACGGTAAACAAAACAATATCTGGAAACGGCGTAAACATCCAGGTAGAAAGCGGTGTGCAAACGGCGTCGAGACCTGAAGTTGTTCAAGGCGCAGAAACAGGAGCGACAATTAATCAAACTCTTAGTGCAAACAACTTGAACAATGTAGCACAACGTACCGGTGGAGAAGTTATTAGTAAAACCGAAATCGAACTACCGCGGGCAGGCTTTTCTGTAAACAAAACCATATCTACAAGCGGTCTAAATGTGGAAATTCATCGTGGTCTTCAAAGTGTTCCAGCCTCTCGAATTGTGGTCCAGAATCCCTGGGTTGGAGTAGAAGTCAACAGAACAATAACCGGGAGCGGTGTAAACATGGAAGTCCACCGCAGCACTCAATTAGATACCAGCAGACTAGTCGCTGCACAGGATCATTCTACGGGTGCAACAGTTGACACCAGCAATGATGTCAGTCAGCAAGTCATTAGTGGCATGCAACAACAGCCCAACGTTCAAATTTTGGTCGAGAATCCCTGGACGGGAATGAAAGTCAACAAAACCATAACTAGAACTCATTCAAACGTTGCAGCCGAACTCGGCGTCCAAAAAGATTCAACTTTCCAGTCGTCAAATGTACAGAACCAAATCGTTATTCGAAACCCATTTACAAAAGTGACAGTAAACAAAACGACACTTGGAAGAACCGTAGATGTGCAAGTTAACCGGAATAACCAGCAGCCTTTCAAGAAACAAGTAACTATAACTTACAATCCTCTAACAGGCACGACTGTAAACAAAACAATAACAAGCAGCAATGTCAACGTGACCGTACAGCATGGCAGCCATAGGGTTGTTACGCCAAATATAGTTGCGACTGCGGGTCATCCCATCATCCATATTAAGCCTGTAGTACGCCGTCTGAACCAACATCATGAAAAGAAGGTGGTTGACCCCCAGGCTGCAAACTACCTCTTACCACAGCGACAATTTTTCCCGTTCTTCCAAGCTCGCCGAAACTTGAATTTTCAGATGCCTCCATACGCGCATCCATACATTCCTTTCATGCGAGGAAACCACTTTACGAAGAGAAGACCTTTTTGGCACGGCTTTCGTTTAGTAAGGCCTCCAAGTTACAGGCAACCGCAGGTCATACCTAACATATCCATTGACACTCAGGGAAGTGGCTCTGTTGTCTCGCACACCGAGATTTACCAAAACGGACGACCTCTGGTCAAGAACCGAATAAGCGCAAACCAAGATTTCACGGTCATCACAAGAGTTCATCGATTCGCTGCCGACGTTTTGAGCATCAACTACACTTTCAACTCTCAAGAAGCCGAAGCTAGTCGCAGTGACGTCAAGAACAACGTCGTAAAAAGTGAGTTTCATGGCTTTATGACAACACGACAGTGGTTCAAGCCGAAAATTAACGTGGACACCGGAGGCGATGACGTCAGCGTGAACACGCAGATATACCAGTATGGAAGACAGGTCGCGAATTCAGTTGTTGACAATCGTGCTGGGTTCGTGCTCATCACAGCGGTCCACAAGCTACAAAGTAAACCCTTGAGCGTCAAGTACACGTTTCTTCCGCTCGGAACGCGATAGTAAAATATCTACGAGTAGAACTTGGAGGCACGCAATACCAACTATAGAGGACAAGGTTAGGCTAACCAAGCAATGATAATGAAATAAGACATGTAAGTAGTTATTTACCTTTGATCAAGGAACTGTGGAACACAATATAACTATGAACTACAATATAACTATGGAGAGAAAACGTTTCTTTTATGTGCCACGAATACGTTAGCCTAGCGATGTACGATAAGCATGAAACGCAAAGTGATAGCAGAAATCAGAGAACAAAGTGCAGGGTCAGGCACTATTCAGTAATACATGTACTGTAGCATACCGGTGCCTACCTGAGACGGAAATGTATTGCAGCCCCGTTATAGCACTGTTCAAAGTCATATAAAAAGTTGCAATAGTGAGTAGTTGCTTCACTTTTGTGTTTTATACATTATAACTGAATCATGTCTTGAGAGAGATTGTTAAAAACTGTTTAAACATGGTATGCTATGAAGTAGAATTCAATATGTTGAATCTCTATTACATTGTGCTGTTTACACTGTGCAGTTGACGATCACTAATTAAGTCCTTAGAATGCGATCGAGGGCTTTTATACTGAGGGAAGCAAATTGATTGACCGGTGCATTCATTCATTGACCACAGTGGAGCACCAAGAGCATTGTTTGTCAAGCTGTACACCTTTAAAACTGACGTTGTGTTTAACACAAATGTGTACAGAAGAGACACAACATTCATATACTAGTTTGTACGAGCAAGACATGCTGTGAAGAATGGTTACGACGGGATAACGGCAACTACGTTTGAAGGTCGTGCATGTTGCATGTGTGTGTACCGAAATAATTTTGCCGAATAAATGGACCATACTGTAAACTATGCAACTGCGTTTTTATGCTTCATACATGTCACCGCACGTGGCTAAAAGCACGTGCTCCAAGACTACGTGACACCGATGGTCAGATAGAAAGGTAACATTGTGTTAGAAAATGACTGTCGGTAAGGGACCAGACATAACACGTTGCACTTCTCTTAGAATATAAAACTACTGCTAAGTACGAAGGTCGCAGGATCGAATCCCGGCCGGGGTGGTCGCATTTCGATGGGGGCGAAACGCAAGAACGCCTGCTTACCGTGCATTAGGTGCTCGTTATATAGAACCCCAGGTGGTCAAAATTAATCCGGAGCTACGGTGTGCCTCATGATCAGATCGTGGTTTCGGCATTTACAGCCCTAGAATCTATTTTCTTTAATGTAAAGCTTCATATTACTGGTTGCACGCGGCTCGCTGTATGTATGAACACAAATTATCCTTGGTAATTTTGCTTGGCTTGCGTGAGAAAGCCGACCGCAATGAAGCCGTTTTCTAATCTCAAACTGAAGGCAGCTGGGTAATTTCGTTTTGTAGGAGACTACTCGGTGAAATCGAAGAAATTCTAGGAAGAACCGTGACACCCAGTCAGAAAAGCCTTATTTGTTGTACTTCCTAGAGAAGAATAAAATAATAAGACAATATTTATTGCAAGTTTCAAGTGCTCACTCTAGCACACGAAGAGTTAAAGCAGCAGTTCCGGATTTCAAAAATGGGAGTCGCATCGCTTTATGGGACACGATGTATGGCGCATAACTCTTTTCTTACGCATTCGAAGTTCTATGACCTTCTGCTAGACCGCCACTGCAATCGGCTCATATTTTACAGCCTTTGGACATAACAGAGATATGAATTCAGACTTCCTAAAACGATGGGGCACGTTTTCACACCACCTTCTATGTGTTAGCTCCACTTGCTCCCTTTGATACGACCCGTCACGATATTCTGCTACGGGTGCCGCAGTCATCAACGCCCAGCTTGCGCTGCACACGTCGTACGGCGTCTCGCGGTGCATTGAGACCTCTTAGCACAAACCGGTATCCTGCGTCGTGATGAAGTCATCAATTGGTCGAGCACGAGTTTTGAAGTTTATAAAAGACTCAGTTTAATCGCGTTTGATGATTCTCTATGATTACCACTTATTTATAACGATGTTCAACGATGCAATGGGAATATGTTCTTTGAGACGGTAACAGCGCAAAGAAAGAAGGGAAGTTGAAAGAATGCGGACTCGCAACTGAGGGTCTGTTTGGGAATATGGTAGATGTATTCAAACTCAGGTTAGCATCACTTGGTTTGGAAGAAAGAGTTGCTAAGACAGATACGTAAGCACAAAAACCAAAACGAAACGTTCCAACGTAACCACGTCACTGGACAAGAATGGTGCACTCAACATTCCACAATGCAATCAAATTCGTTTTTGTGCAATGTAATGGAAGGCTTACACCTTGTATCTATCCGCTTATGTCTATCTGCCCGTCTTCAGGTTCTTTGTTTGTTTGCGCTGGTACTGTCTTTAAGACTGAACCACAATTAACTATTCCAATTAGCCACATTACCTCAAGAGCTCAGCTGTAACACAAGCGCACCGATCCAGTTTAAGCACGCTACGAATGTAGTATCCTGTATTAGCGCAGAGTGCCGCTTCGGCGTCGAAACTGGAGGTATGTTGCACCAGCACCTTCGTTGCAGCTGTCCGAGAGCGAGACAGAAATATTTCTCTGACCACATGGTTACAAACAAGTGTTGCGAGCCGCGTCGTCATTTTTTTTTCTCTTACAGCTAACATCCGGTAGCTCTTGCCTCTTCCCATTGTGTTGTCGTACCATCTATTTGCCCTCTTGAACGTGTTATGTGATGTATGCGACCTCTATTGCCCCCTTGGATGTTCCCACTGGCATCTCGTAAATGTTAAACATCTTCAGCTGAATCATACTGGCGTAAAATAGCATCGCTGGTCATACCGCATACCGCATACCTTGTAAACTTGTTTCTTCAAGTCGGATACTATCTTCCCGCCGTACGCATTCACAGAGAAATTGAGAAGGCAAAGAGCGATGGCAAGTTGAATTACCAGCGCCAAGGAGGTCAGGCGTCGTTCAAGGGAATTAATTTTCTCCTGTTTTATCCCCTACAATTATGGCTGTATATGCCAAGATGCCGCAAGAAAGTATTGTCGCGAGCTCATAACGAATTAAGAAATAAATAAAAAGGCAACATTTCGAGAGGAGCTCGAGCTTACTCGAACTACGCTTTTGATCATATTGAGCAGAATGCTCCCCCTGAAGCCTGAAGCCTTGTTTGCCCAATTTTCACCTTTCACTCGACCATGGACTTGCGCTGAATTCCAATGGCAGATGTGGAGCAATCCCGGATCAAAAGTTTCTGCTCTTTTTGGAACAAGTCTTAGGAGCACATCGGGAATGCGGATAGCCTCTTCCGGTGCAAGATCAAGAACGGATCTCGATAAGAGATAACCCCGCAGAGCCATCCAAACAGCTCCGCTGAAATCGGCAGATTCGACCGGAAGTCTGCGTGATGTTCTTTTTTTTTCCCCCTCCGTAGCCGTTGACTGGATCGTCTGTGTAACAGACGGCATAAAGAAGGCGCATCAGACGATACCAGACAGTACGCGAGGGATTTTTGCTTCCCCGTAGCGATGGATGGAAGGGAAATAATGCTGACGGGGAAAAAGAAAACATTGCCGTCGTACAATTTACATCTTACTTCTTACTTTTTGCGAAAATTGCGGTTCGCAAAGCATCTTCTCTGGTTGGCTACAGAGGCGTGCTTCTCCTTCTAAAGGATCATACTGTAGAGAAGCCTGCTTTAAAGGCGCCGGCTACATACGGACAGGTATGTTCGCCACAGCGCCGAGGTTCGCCCCCAAGTTGAAACGCAACCAAAAACCCAACCTGGTTTTTTCGATCACGCGCTTTTTTCTTTATCTTCTTTTTTTCCCGTAGCCGTGTGGTTATTGTCAGAAAATTTGAAGGGCGCTTAAGCTCCGCCTTTAAGAACGGAGCGCGATAGTATTCAAAGATCCCAGACTACTTCTCACGCACGCTTATAAGTTTCTACGGCCGATAAAACTACTATCCTTATTTCGTGTACTTGTCTAATAATGTGCTATCGAAACCTTCGCCTTTCGGGCGAAACTGCGACATTCTTTAGGTAGTTGTCGACTCCATAATTATGGCGCGATGCCACTACTCCTCGAGTCGCCATAAATAATTACAGCTCATTTTATACAACCCGTCCAAAAGACGCTGAAAAGGACACTCGTATCATCGCGACACTGAAAGCGGCGGTAGCGATATCATGCTAGCACAAACTTAAGAGCACGCCAGTCAACCCTGCGCAGTGGTTGAAGGCCATATAGTGACCTAGTGCCCTTGTGTATTATGCTCTCACAAGGAGTGAGAAAGGATGCGGGGACCGTGTTGCCAGGGTGACACGCCCTCTCCTCTTATCCCGCCGAATGCCGAATGGACTTCGCTTTTGGTGCTACGGCCATATTGTGTGCCACGTCACTGGTTTCAGACATCACAAGGCTGCCACAACAGGCTCCTATGACGTTTTCAGCCCCTGTTTTCACGCCCGAAGCCGTACTCCACTTCGCGCGCATTTCGAGCTGGCCTAACATAATTATTAGCTGCGCTCTATTTAGGCTCCATGGCCTAATTACTTGGGTGACGGCTATCAAATCAGACGAAAATATCCTAGGGCACCTAAGCACTTATGAGTTGTGAATGCAAAAGCATTAATATCCAATTGAACGCCGCTAAGCGGATCCTTCGAGTTTAGCGCTGCGAGCAATGTACCATAGCGGTACGTGCTGCCTGAGCCAGCAAGCAGCAGCAGCAGCAGCAGCAGCCTGAGGTGCCAACGCCGCATGCCACCGATGCGGCGATGCCCTCTTCCCTCGCGCAACATATGTTTGGTGTGCTATCGCGGCAGGAGGTGTTCCCTTTCACCCGCTCTGCTCCATCGAGGCGCAGCTCGTGACGTAACGTCACAGCCAATGGCAATGCGAGTGTAGGTGCCGTTTTTCTACGACAGACGCCGGCTTTTTTGCGGAGTTAACCACTTGAGGCACTCGCATTTAAAAAAAAAATTGAGGAAAACATTTTCTGTCACTACTTTTTTAACAAATATGGCGTTGCATAGACGCTCGAGTAGAAAGACGTTTTTGTTATACTCGCTGACAACTTTCTGTGGCTATGAAGGGAAAGATAGGGAGCCAAAGCATGCACAAGTGATAGCGTTTCTGAAAAGTCCCGCATTTTCATCCACGTTAGCTTAAGCTGGAGAAGAGAAAACATAAATACCTTATTAGCAACAGTCAAATAAGGCAGAAGACACTATTGAAGTAAAGGTTTACTTATTTTGCGGATTTTTCCTCCCGCGTCTGGGAAAACGCGAAGCAGTCGCACGTGGAAGCTGCGTCGATTCAGCGCCTGTTCCGAGCAACCAAAAGCACTGTCAAACGCTAGCGGACTAATTGGCGCGGTAACACGGGTACGTAACCAGTATGTATTTTTTCATATTTACCACACGCGCTCAGAACCTTCGCTGCACAGCGATTGCGATTAATTGCTTATTATAGGCATACACGTTTGACGTGAATTCAATATAGTTGTGAGGTTACGGTACAGGATAAAGTGCCCTCCATCGAACATTACAACAAGGACATCTCTTTAGTTCATTCATTTAACAGATTTTAAAAAGCACTACAAAGATTGGCAGCGCAAATTTCACGTCGGATAGACATGAGCTCAACTCAACACCTACCGAAGTGCTTGGCTGCTTCGCGAGTAGCGATGAAAAAAAAAAAAAAAAAACTGGGACCACATCTGCAACATCCTCAGAATGCTCAGGACAACCAAGCTCGTTTTTCTGCTTCGCCTTAACTTGGCTTAGGATGGCCAGCACACTGTCAGAGTGCAGCTCCAGCAAACAAACACATTGTGAAATCTTTCTAGATCAAGAACAAACTGACATAACAGGCTAGATGGGTAAAGCAGGCCACCATTGTCAGTCGTGCGTGTTAACTGTGATAAGTTCAAATGTTCAGCCGACTTCTTTTGCATTAGAAGAACTTTTAATCACTCTTTGCAGCTTGTCTTCAGTAGGTTCGTGCAGAATATACCTGACAGTATATCTGCAGAATATACTTGGCAAGATATATTCACGTAGAATACATCTTCGCTCGAAATGGTACTCGCACACTGTTGAAGACTCGGTCAGAGGCTTGTTATCCCTCCGGAGCTTACGCTCCCACTTTCTACAGTGATCTTCACCCCTAGGAGCCTCAAATGATGACACCTTATGAATGCTGGGGTAGCTGCTCCAGCGACTCACGAGTAAAACAGTGTGCAAGTCTATCCTCTGCTTTGGCATGTTGCAAACTACATGTCCTTGCAACTCTAAATGTTTGCAAAGCACTTCAGTAATTTTAGAGAACACACTCGTACATGTGCAGTCGTCACTTTGTGGCTGTCGACTCGTCAATTCACAAGACTCTGGAGTTGGGCGCAGCCGTGTCCATACGTGCCATCCCTAGAAAAAGGTGCAGTAGAACCATGGGAAACTCTAGCGGTGGTCCATGGTGTTCTCGACCGTCCAGAGAGGCGGCGTGGCCTTCTGGCTGCGCCACTAGAGTATATTCTAGTTCACTATGCTTCATAACCACAGAAACTTGTCTGCGAGTGTAGTTCCAGAATGATGACACCAACATACACCCTCCGATCAGAAAGCCACTCTTAACAGCATGCGTGGTGGTGCGGCGTTTAGCAGCGTGAAATGATGGGCGCTTGAATCACAAGAAGGGTGTGTGCTTCCACCATTTGCACTCAACACTGCCTTGTAATACGTTGAGATAGGCTCTTTTTCAATGCTTCTAACAGCGGCAGTGGCAACGGACACTTACGTGACCCAGAACGATGGTGCGTGCCGGTGTAAGTTGTAACCCCAATCTGCAGGCTCAAAATAAAACTCAGTTTATTTCTATGGAGGCCTACACGGTGCACCAGACGTTCATTAGTTTGGCACATATTTTGGCGCAGCTTCTAACTATCAGCCAGCAGCAGTTGCAAACTGCTCTTCTAATTATAATTTACTTTTGCCCTGTCCCCTGAAGTAGTACAACTGGTGTCCGACCTTGCGAAAGCAACAAAAGCAAGCAAATATTTTAGCCTGCATACATGTGTACGGCCACTATAATAGCCTACAGACAGGTCAGTTGATTGATTTGGTTTGGTGTCTCAGATAAATATAGATGCTATTAAACATTACGTAGTGAAGGACGTATTATTTCTGGTCATCTGTGGCTCCTTAACTTGTATGTAACTTGCATTCAACAGACATTTTCAAATCCTGACTGGAAGCTTACCATTATTATTAAAAAGAAAATTGTACAATCAATGCATTATACCTGCGCTGACATATGAGGCAGAAAGTTGGAAACTGACAAAGAAGCTCGAAAACAAGTTAAAGACTCTGCAAAGAGTGATGGAACGAAGAATGTTAGGTATAACGTTAAGAGACAGGTAGAGAGCGGTGTGGATCAGAGAGCAAACAGGGATAGCCGATGTCCAGATTAACATTAAGAGAAAGAAATGGAGCTGGGCAGGTGACGTAATGTGTAGTGCAAAAGGATAGAAAGTTGGGCGAGTTGGTCCCCTCGCATGTCCCTTCGCGCTACAATCCAAGATCATGTAATGCGTAGGTTAGATAACCAGTAGACATTAGGGTTACAGAATGGGTGCCAAGAGAAAAGAAGAGCAGTTGAGGACGGCAGAAGACTAGGTGGGGTGATGAAATTAGGAAATTCACAGGCGCTAGTTGGAATTGGTTGGCACAGGACAAGGGTAATTGGAGATTGCAGGGAGAGGCCTTCGTCCAGCAGTGGACATAAAATAGGCTGATGATGATGATGAACTTGTATGTGAAACGTGGAACACTAGTATTTCTGCAGTCCACTGCCATCGAAAAGCGGCAGCCGCAGGCAGGAATCAAACCCACGACCTCGTGCATGGCAGCAGACTGCCTTATAACCACTCAAACCATGCAGCGAGTTGCATGACGGGATGGGTGGTCACAGTTACTTGACCCATTCAATGACGAAAAAACATGAATGCCTTGTTAGGCACCATGGAACCAAGTTATTGCTCCCACTGGCAATAAACATCACGACACCAGCCAATCTTCACCAGCACGTCAGTGCACATTTCTGCTGTAACTGCACCGTCAACAAACCAGCACGAAATGCCCCATTTTCATTACTGAGAAAGCATTCATGTGTACATGGAAAATCGGCAAGTTTGATGCTAAAGTACCTTGCAACATTAACTGCACCAAAGATGCATGTACAGCACTATCTACACCATTCAATAAATCTGTTGACGCCACTGTTCGCAATACCTGCAACGCACACACATGCATAAAAGCTGTGCTCAGTTTATCAAGAATGTCCTCTACTTTATCAGCTATGATTTGAGAAGCAGCTTTGTAATTATGGCTTCCCACTTTTGGTACCTCACACAGAAAAAGAGGTTATTTCTAATGTAATACCAAGAAGAAACTGTACAAGGTTACCATGTCTTGTATAAAATTATTTATTGCAATATCGATATGCAAAAAGCATAACAATTAAAAACCCAATGTACACATTCCACAAAAATATCTACACAGCATATTTATGTACATTTCAAGTATATTTATATATGTATATGTGTATAATGCATATGTACACTGATACAAGCATCGGTATATGCCATTGTCAAATACCAAAATCACGGTTTTGTGCAACACAACAGTACTTTGAAGCAAATCAGTGAAATGAGAATGATAACCAATGTTCCAGTCAAAGCCCTGAAATAAGTTAAACACACCGGTGTACTGCCAGCAGTTAAAATGCTGCCCTACAATATGTGTGGTGTCATCTTTATAGGCTCACATAACTGACCATCTAAGGTGCAACCACAGTTCTTCAAAAATGCTGCTAGACAACACGAATACAAAAAAATCTCGGGACCACTTCGAAGTCCGAGTTTACGCTGGTGAACAAAATTAATTTACCTCACAAAAGTTCCTTCACCTGCAGCTTGATTTGTACAGAATGCCTTCGAGCAGAAACCATAACAATGTGGCTTGCACACAATAAATATGCCACTTCCTGAAGCAAACATGCATCACAAGCTCAGTCAAGAACGAGTTATAACAGCCATTTTTTTTTTTTTTCAATGCGACAAGATGCAAGTGAAACGCACCAGGAGAAAGCACTTCTCTGCTGTAACACACGTCTGCAGTTTTTCAGTAACTCAGCGCCAGGCAAACAGTGCAGAAACCTGACAGATCTGAGTCATGATAAAATGGCAATTAGCAAATAGCAGATAGGCCTTCATTCACCACACTGCAGAGCACACCGAGCACCACTTAAACATGATGGGCAACCTGCAGCTCCCTTGTGGAGCACATTCTGTGCGCATTACCTACAGGGGTGGCCATCACAACATGTACTTCAACAAATGTACTGCCAACCAGAAACAGCAATAAATTCATTACATGTTCAACTGTACACAGGACCAACAAAAACATCAGTAAAAAGAAAAAAAGTCGCAATTTGACAGACAAGTGAGCTGAAATATGGGGAGCATGTGTGCGTCATTGGGTAAGACTGCCTTTTTTTTTTTCTTCTCTTTGTTCAACGCTATAAGTAAATGTCTTCTGATAGATATGGGGCAAAAATAAAAACAAAATAAGCGTGGGCATATAGTACTTATGCGAACTCACTACACACCAAATATAGTCTGCTATATAAAACCAACACCCACGCAGTATGGCAAAAAGGGCACACTCAATACCTGAACGAAATAAAAGCTCTGCTCTAAATGACGGAGCTTGCTAAAGGTACGGTTGGCGGGCCCACATTCAAAGACTCATGGAAGCCTTAGGTGTGACCGTTGTGCGATTGCCGAGATGGCAGTGAGCTAAAACGAAGTGTGACTAGGGGTTGTCTGACAGCGTGTGTTCAATTGCAACTCTGCAACGCTGAAGCCTGCGAACTGCAAAGGATATACTCCGACACCTTCCAGCCAAGACCCACGGGTATTGCTTAGCCTGATAAAATTTTTTTTTTCCATGGAGCAGCTAACGAAGCCATCCAACATGGAAAGCACCATATGGCATTAAAATGATTGCTACAACCATTATCTGGATCCATGAAGCAAAGCAAATGGGAAACACATTTCACAATGATTAGACAGTTCAAACCTTGCTAAAATATGACACACGTTGCTTAATCAAGAACGTAAGGGATGGATGGGACACAAACACACTGCTGAGGTGCACATGAGTGAGTTGTAAGCCAGGCAAGTGATTGCACTAATTGCGTAATAATAATAATAATAAACATGGCATGCTAATAGATCAAAGCTGTTCCCATGCCAATTAGGAGGCAAACTGTATCAGATGTCTGACTCGCGAGAAACTACAAAGAGCAAGCTCTGTTCATGTCAAGAGATAGCAAAGGCATTTCCGTAAGCTAACAAACCACATACGTTTCCCAGTCGTCACACGAGCACCCACAAAACATGGCAGAGCAGGACCTACAATAACTGGCATAAGATATGCACACAACAGATGTAAACAGTACCTTTGACGTTGTCCTGCCAATGCCTTCCATAGTCATCTTCAGCGAATGTAAAACCGTTTAAGTCAATTACGCCATACAAAATGAATGGGATACTGCTATCACCAAGTTCTGCCGATGGCAATGAGAAAAAATTGTGAGCAGTTGTGTTTTCATTCTGGCCTTATGGTGGCTAGCCCCAAACTTTGCATGCCATGATACATCGCAGTTCTTGGTTTGGCTCAGGGGTGGAGAATCACAAGTCAACAAGCTGTTTGTTCTCTGTTCCGCTGCCGCGACCTTGTCGGCCGTGCAGGAGGTAATAACAGACAACTGTGCGGTGGCCCGAGGCGCTGGCAAGAGGCGGCACTCTCTGGCGAGGAGGCCGCTCTCGTTTTCAGTGAGACTATGTGCGCATGCCTGGCGCGGTCACACCGAACTTTGCTTGAGGAGCGAGAGCTGACTACCAGCGTCTACCCCAAACTCGTGGTCGATGCTGTCTGGGAGTAGACCCTTGGTGATCGAACTTGGCTCGGATGGGTGGCGCGACTGCGGAGGCACTACGGCCACGGGTATGTGGCCCCTCCCTGTGGGGTGGACAGGAAAGCCAGAAAAATGTGGATGTGTCAGAGAGGTGCACACAACTTGGGAAAAGAAAAAGTCCCAATCTCGATCAAAAGGATGGCATGTGTACACATGCCTCTAGAGTCATATGCATACCCCCCCCCCTTGATATTTACCAGTGGTAGGCAAACTGACGCTTTTCTTGACCCTTATTCAGTTCACGGCCAGTCATTTGTTCAGACAATCACTGCCACAGGGTTTCTTAAAATTTTACCTGGAAGCAAAGGTCATGCTACCAGACTATGCGAGTTTTCTACTGCAGGCACTGTATCACCATGGGAATGCCACGATGTGGGCTTGCAGAGCTTCTGTTGCATGGCTTTGGTTAGAACGTACGCAATTAGCACACACAAATAAAAATTTATTAAAATGAAATCCTATCATAAAAGATTTGCTTGTAATACATACGCTGTTATTGTTTCGTATTCACATTTAATACAAGCAGGGAAAAAAAAAGCCAGAAGCAGATGACCTACACTGACGTATCGCAACTGCAGGCCTTGTATTTTCTCTTGAGACTTTAGTGGCCCGCTGGTACTGCCCACATTTGATAAAATTACATAATCCAACATGAGTCCTCATAGCTTAATAAAAAAGATGTTTTACACAATAATAAAGAATCTATATTTTGCATGTTGTCTGAGCAAAGAATGAACCACCGAGACAGATACAACACTGTGAGCCAGATGCGCCTTTCTGGGGTTTTGTCTCTCCGAGAAGGATGCCAATCGGAAGCCACCACTACCTGGCATTCCCATGCACACAACAGCATGGCAGTGCCAGTTTTACCTCTAGGTAACTCTATGGCCACAGCCTGCTCTGAGTGGTGCGATGCCCTTGAGTGCTTTGAAGCGGCCATTGGAGCAGGCAAAATCTACTTTTAGAAACGATGAAACCCAGCCATTAAGACGCAAACACCAGGAGAGAAGTAGACAGACACAGAGAGACTCCTGGAACAGACTCCTGTTGTTTACGTCTTAAAGTCTGGGTTTCATCATTTCACAACAGACTCTTTTACTTTTGGAGCACTTACTACTGATGGGAGCAGTACTGAAGTGCACTTCTGAAGTGATGGGTGCAGGCGTAAACGAAAGTGCACACAGAATAACTAAATAATGTTTAGTGTTGTCTTTAGTTAACATAATCATTTCCTCATAAGAACAGAAGCAAAACAAGTGATTCACCACAGCACATCACAACAGCAGTGACGAGCCTACCCTAACAATGTCATGCTACTTGCTGAGAAACATTAAAGGGACACTATAAAGACAAGCACTAAATTAGTCTAGTCTGACAAAATATCCTTTCAAAGCTCTATTTTCTTCAATTCTGCAGTAAAAAGTAGATTATTAGAAGACCAAGCGAAAGTCACGGTTGCCTCTTATTAAATTTTGTGCCGAAACCCCAATGCCAGTGTTACGCCAAGGATATCAAAGTATCTTTTTTTTTGTGTGTGTGTTCGGGCTGTTGTGCGCTGGCAAAAGTTCTTGAAGTTGACTAAGTACAGCCTCCCACTCTTCTAGGATGGGATATAATACAACTTCACCAATGAACAGTTATCAAGGCTCAAACAGTCAATGACAAAATCGTGATGTCACAGCGAGAAGGCGGGAACATGAAGGCAAAGTGGGTGTCCGAGTTTCATTTTTACGTCTTTTTCTGGCTTAGCAAGTCTCTTTTCACAGCAAGCAGGGCTTTTTGTTATTTAGATAGGTAATTCACCAGTGCAGATAAAGTTATTTTCTCTGTAGTTAATTGCTTCATATTCTGTGCATTCTGATTTTGTTTTATTAACCACAATCAGCAGTGCGAGCACGTAATGTTCTTTACTCCGCCACTGATGTGTACTCAAAAGACAAGGTGTTTAGGGCTATGCCATTTCCTCATTCATGTTAAAGATTGTACTACAAAGCTTTACCAAAGATACATGTATTGCCAATGACATAGTTTACAAAAAGCATGAACTGCGGTCTAGGACCCAATCACCGTGTGTGTGGTTATAATGCCTGATGTGAAATTCTCTTGAAAAGTATGCAACACAGTGCAATTAATAAAGTCGACACTTTTTAGCTCTTTTTTTTTTGTCTACAAAGCGCTATCACGCACACATCTGCCCTTGATGTGCAAAACTACAGTGTTGATCATGCAGTCGCAAAGCCAGCATGGCCACACAACTCACTGTAGCCTCACAATTGGTGCGTAAAAATAAGAATAAATTGGATTCTCTAGGCAGTCATGCTGGCTGTAACACCATAAACGAATGCGGTCAATGAATGCAGAGGCGCCAAGCTTTATTGCGTGTTAGCTTCCCAATTTTCACACCAACAAAACTACGTCGGGGTGCAGCAGTGGTGCAACTTAGCTCAAACAAGACCCATTTGGAACAGCATTGAGCAACGAGTTCCAGTGGGTGCAGATTGGTGCAGCATGCCCACCCCTGTAAATAGCCGCGCAATACTGTGCTAGATTTTTCGGAACTAGACCGTTTTTGAAAACTTGCGCATGTGCCATTTACAGAATATTAGACAAGCATTTCTTAACGAGAAGGAGAGACGCACAAAAGGAAACTGATGGCATTAGGGAGTGAAACTTCAGGGTCTAACTGCTGTGAACTCTTTGGCTCTGAATGGACCCGCCTATCCACCCCCGATTCCTACCAAAAACAAGCACATCCAGTTTTCTTTTTCTTTTTTCTTTTCTGCAAATGAAGCTGAAAAAACGTTTGAATTGTAATTACGGGGTTCAACATCCCGAGACTTCACCGTGAGTCATGACGGACACTATGCCGTATAATATGGTGGGGGCTGCAGATTGATTTCGACTTCCGCAAGTCCTTTTGACAGGCACTTAAACTTACGTGTGCAAGCATTTTTGTATTCCACTACCATCAGACCTTGGCTGTTGCAGTGAGGAATCAAACCTGCAACCTAATGCTTAGCAGCATCAGCAGAATGCAATACGTAGGTACTAGGGCCACTATAGCAGGTGCACGTAGAGGTTGACATGGATAATGCCATCAAATACAAAAGGCACCAACATGCAACTTCATTAAAAGGTAGAAATGCCTCGGCATTCGGTTAAGACTGACCCAAACTGTTAGAGGTACGCTCTAGGGGAACTTATATGGCATGTAAATGCAGTATTTTGTTGCATATCTTACGGTGCCATATCTCGAAAGTGGTGCTAGTCTAATGATTTCCACTAGGCAGATATGACTTCACTCATTGGCTTCATTTTTGCCAGTTGTATGTGCCCTAAAGTGAATGATCAAAAGTTATTTAGCACATTTTTGTTAACTAGTGAAATTAATAACCAACCTTTTCTTGGTGTTAATGTCTGTCTAGCCATATTAGCCTATCTGCAAAAACAGCAGCAGCTTAGGTATGACAGTTTCTTTTAAAATAAAGTGTTCTACATAAAAAGAAACGCCTGGTAATTGTAGACAAATATAGTATCAACACATTTTGCAAAAGTGTATATGATAACAGGCTGATCTAATGGCTACTTTCACGATGCTCCCACAACAGGAAGTGGTGTGCTTAGCTGTAGCTCTTAGAAGAGTGAATTGGCAAATACAAGTTGCAGCAGTCCTCTTTCTTTTTGATGTTCTGTTTTGTGAAAAACTCGCTAAATTCATGTGACAGAGAGGAAAGAAGTGTCACAGAAAGATTATGGGTTGATTGAAGGACGGCGAAGTGGTAAGCCTGAGAAATCACAACAGTCAAATCTCGTTACTACAATCCCCACATTAACGAATTTCTCAAATTTACAAATATTTTAAAAATCCCCACCGGACTGCCCATATGTTCAATGTAAAAATATTTCCGAACTATGAATTTCAACACAATGCATATTTCAGAATAACGCATGTAGTTTATTTTCCCATGTATAACCAAGGAACATCAGTATTACGAATTCGGCTAAAAGTAACAGCACCACAACTCTCGCGTGAAACAGAAACTGAGAGTGTGGTAGCTATCATCATCACCATGTCGAGTGCCAACTGCTTCACCACAAACTTCACCAAGAACTTCACAACAAAGGTTTGGCGATGTTCGCGCGAGATCCAGCAATTGATGCAGCTAGCGACGGCGCGAAGCAAAAGCAGTTTTCACTGAAGGACAAATTGGACGTATTGCAGGAAATTGATGCAGGGAAAAAGCAAATTGACGTGTGCAGACAGCACGGCATTGCCCCATTGACTGTTGAAAGACAGACATTTTGAAAGACTGAGACAAGATTGTCAAGCTTCACCGGGAATCGCAACTCGCTCCTACGAGGAAATGGCTGCGACTGGGATCCCAAACTTTCAAAATGTGGACCAAGCTGTTCTCACTTGGTTCAAAGATGCCAGACCGCAAAATGTTCCTGTGTCTGGCCCAATGCTCCAAGAAAAAGGTCAGCAAATCTGCCGATGCACTTCAAACAACTGGGTTCGACGCCAGTGCGGTTTGGCTGTTTGTTTTCCGCCAAAGAAACGGAATAACTTGGCAGGTAGTCTCGGGCAAGGAAGAGACTGCTGATAGAGAAGGCACGGAATCCTGGCGCAATGATCGTTTTCTAGAGGTGGCTGAATCGTACTCTGAAGACGATATTTTCAACGTGGATGAGACCGCATGTTTTTATCAGCTGCTGCCAAACCGGACGATGCACTTCAAAAGGCAGCAGTGCAAAGGAGAGAAGTTGCATCTTCGCGTGACAGTCCTGCTCTGCTGCAATGCAACAGGCATGAAGAAAATTAAACCGCTCATCATCGGCAAGTATGCGAAGCCTTGCTGCATGAACAACGTCATGTCGTTACCATATGACTAGCGTGCCAACAAACAAGCCTGGATGACCAGAGAACTCTTTTCCGAATGGCTCATCAAACTCGACGACCAAATGAGGGATGACCGAAGAATTCTAATTGTCGACAACTGCTCTGCTCATATTGTGAATGTTCGCTTGACGCACATTTGCTTGGAGTTTCTGCCACCAAACAACTCGTCCTTGCTGCAACCCCCTAGACCAGGGAATTATAAAGAGTGTGAAAGCAGAATTTCGTCAGCGCCTTGTGCAGCGGTTGATTATCAACCTCTGCCTAAAGCAGCTAACTGCAACCAATATTTGTCAGGCAGCGGAAATGCTCACAGGAGCTTGGCGGAACTTGAAGGCGTCCACCATTAGCGACTGCTGGCGAAAAGCAGGGCTTGTCAACGCGCCTGTTCAGCTTGAAGATGACCTGGAGGTGATTGACAACTCAGGAGACCGGTAGACCAAGGTTGCAGAACTGCTGACCACCGTCTCTTCATTCAACTATGTGGACAGCGACAGCGCAGCACTAATGGTGATGGACCTGAGAACTGAAGAGATTGTTAACTGTGTTCGCGATGCCTCCAGTCATGATGACGACCCGAAGGAAGATGACTATGGGTCACCGAACACAGAAGATGAGATCGTGTCGATCAATAATGTTTTAGTGCATACGAACAAAGTCCACACTTTCATCGCTTGGTGCAATGATGTACCTGACGAGGTATTGCGCATAGTGGAAGATGTAGACTCATTCCTATTCGGTAATGCATGCTGCACGCGCCATAAGAAAATCACTGATTTCTTCAAATAAAGCAGATTTGAAGTTAGTGAAACATTTTTATTTGAGAGTAGGCTTGTCTGCATACGTGTCTACTGTCAAGGCACGTCATTTTTATTCCTTTGTTTGTCCACTGGCTTATATAAGCGCAGGTTTTTCATTAAAACGATATTTCAAAATAACGAACGATTTTCGGTGGTCCCGCATGATTCATTATACCGAGATTTGACTGTACAACATCTGCCAATAGAACAACCAGACCTTGAAGAATGTTGAGAACATTTTAGAGTGAAAGGTCTCTTCTTTTCTCTTGACCTTCAGAAGAGCTCCGTAGCAGATGTGTCCAATAGTCATTATGCAATCTCAATAACCCACAGCCAAATGCCACCACATGGCTAGCCACAGCACTCCTCTCAAGGCTGCCTTGAATCTGAGCAGGATGGTGGTGTGTTAACTACAGTGATTACGGAACATGTCCGCATGCATTGTGATAGCAAAATCAATTTAATCAATGTAATCAAGAAATGTTTGTATCTCCATAGTTTAAATACCAAAAGCCAACTACGTAAGAAAAGCAAGCCAGAAGTTTCATTCACAACACCTGCTGCATTATGTTTGCAGTTTCCGAGCACACACTGTTAAGCTTAAAATGGGATACTGCTGCTAAGCAAACGAGAATGTCATGAAAAAAAAAAATGTTAAGTCTGTGAGATGTGAGGAAGATTCAGGGATAGACAACATGCACTGAGATTGCATGTATGTAGATTACTACACTTGGATTGTAGTATGAACACAGATACTGTAGTGGGGATTGAATGTCAAACTCAACGGCAGGAGTCTGCAACTGTTGAACTAATGAAAGAGAAATTAGGCACCAAATATCTGCTTCACACTCTAAATTATTCTGGACACTAATGTGCTGCACGCAAAGTGCAAGTATGGCCTATTTTCATTTTGTCCTACCTTGCAATCTGTCCCCATCCACGATGAAATTTGTTACGGAAACATTAGGCTGTAATACTAACGTGCTTCGCAAGAAGAAGAGGCACGTCAACAGGCACAGGAAAGAAAGGCAGCACAAGCGTTTCAGCAACCCGTGGCAAGCTAAAGGCACAGAGTACATGTCTCAGCCCATGGCATACTAGTGGTATGATGCTGCAAGGCTACTTGGGCAACACACACACAAAAATAAAGACATGCACACCTAAATAAGAAAGCAAGCACAGGCACCCTAGCCACAAGAGGTACAGGGTGGACAGGCAAGCCAGAAGCCAGCAGCGCAGTAAAACTTGCAAGGCAAACACTGATCCATATGTACTCACATGTCTTTTCGGAGGCACTGGAGGAAAGGTTAGGTAAATCGCAAAGAGAAGGAGAAGAGGAAGGAGAAACGTCAACCTGAAAACCACGGATCCATCACCAAAAAATGAAACCATAACCAACGAGAGAAAAAAAGAAAAGAAAAAAATGAAACAGGAGAAGGACATTTCAAGAACAGGTCTTAACTTGCAACAAGCTTTATCTCATGCAGTCAAATGTGGTGTGCAGGAAGAAGAGAAACAAGATCAAAGGGTGCACGGAAGATTCACCATTCTTTCTTTAGGCTGCTGATGAAGTTGGTAAAGCAAGGTGATAGATATTGCACTTGGGTTTAGTGGCATGCGGAAACAGCAGAAAGATCTAGTATGGTCTGTAGTTAGAAGATGAGATGTCTATTGTCTTGCATTTGTATTAGCAGTGCAAATTAAAACATTTATTTTATTTACATTTGGAACTCACAAAGGCTCTAACCATTATAATAACAATAGCATACATGCAACTGGAACAAGATGGTCTCACTCAATGCAAATTAATTTCTATCTAAAACTACAAAAAGAAAAAGAACAGAAAAACAATGCCGACTTTACATTTTCACCAGGCTTTTTAAATTAGGTAAACAAAATGCTCTGCATATCGGCAAGATCAAGCAGCTCTACACAGCTTTGAATCAAGTCAGCTCACAACTACAAACAGTCAAAATAAAGTTGTGGCTACATGCAAAACAACATGCACCTTACAAGCAAGAAGTCACTATTTTAAGATACACCGAATACAAACACCAATGTAAATGAATTAAGCAGAGCTACCCCAGATATCATGTATTAAGTAAAGCGGCTTCTGGTATACCAAAGCATACATGGTCGTGGTGGAGAGCCAGAACATTTATGTTCAGAACAAGCGTGCGACTTCATTGAAAGTGCCAGGATTAACAAAACCAGGCAAGGAAACTCAATATCACTATGCTTTAAGACATATCTAGCCACTGTTGAGTTTAATATAAACCACTACATGTCAGGACAGAACTTAGCCTCCTCACAAAATCTATGTACATATAAGTTACTTTCAGAAATTTTACCACTTTTGACGATGCAAATAAAAACAAAGAAGTTCACCTGTTCATGGCAGATCCTTTAAATGTTCGTATTCATGTTCCGTACAACATGAAACATGTTTTTCATCAGTGATTGAGTGCTCATGTGGCCAGTGATTTGCTGGCCAAATTGACCACAAACAGAGGCCAATTTTGAAGGATTTAAGCACTGAACACCAGCGGAGCAACCAGAGATCGTTATCCAAAAAGCGCGTTTAGTTTGAGTTCAGTTCTTCCTCACGTGACTGGCATAGGCCCATCGCATGAGGTGAAACTGAACGCAAACTGAATGCGCATTTCAAAACAACTACCTTCGATCGGGCGCCAGTTCACAATAGCTATAACCATACGCGGCAGTCCAGATGTGGTTGTACGGTGTTAATATGCACATCACACTTCGTCTCACCAATTCCATGCAGTGCTCCAATAGCTAAGAAGGTTACCATCAGCCGAATAGGAATGAAAATATGCTATGTTGTCACTCGAATAAAAACGATTATGTGCTGCTAATGTGTACACAATCCTTCAATTCAACAAGTATTGCACACCAGAAGGTTAGCTGTGGCTCTCCTTCGGTACAGGGTGACAACCCATAGCTTTTGCTGCTCGGTCAGATGAAGTTAGGTAAAGAACCGCTGTACTATTACTGTGCACCAGAGTATCGTTACTGTGCGCCAAAATCCCAAACGCTCTGATGCGCTGGAATTGTTTTGCATCCATTCATTCTACAGACAAAAGGTTGACTGTAGCAAAACATGAACTCGTAATGTCAATGTCAAATGTCAAAAATCAACCATCAATTGGGTGGATGTCTCATTTTCCCTTTATTAGTTACTTCGCTCCACCTTGTGGGTCTCGGCCAAACTACTACATCAACTACCTATATTAACAACACACCAACGGACAAAGGCATCCTAGGATCCCCGAGATTTCCAATTACTGCTGTTCAGTGTCAACCAAACCGCTCCTATGCCTGCAAATTTTTTTTGTATCATTACTCTTCCCAATCCTCTCCTGACCTTGACACCATTTTCTTTTCCTGGGTGCCCACTTTGTTATTCCAATGTACCACCAGTTATTTGTTCTACACACTAAGGGACCTGCACTGAGCTCTACACTTCCTCATGTTATTAATTTCATCTAAATCATCATGCACCAGCAGCTGACCTTTAATGTACACTATTGTCTTTCTACTTATCTTTACATGCCTAAAATTTCACCTTTTATCGCTCACTGCCCAACCCTTAGCTCCCTTCTAAGCTTCTTTATTATCCTTCAAATTCAGACAAAACAGGCTGGTGCTAGATTTTTTAAGCAAAGTACACTGATTATGTACATTTATTTCCAATGAAGATATGAAAATGGAAATGGTAAAGAAAAAGGGGGGAAAGGCTTGCATGTGGATAGGAGAGAAAGTAGGCAAGGACACAAACAAAACACATGCACCGCACTGACCGTGGCTGCCAGAGTTTTGATAGAGTACGTCCCGCGGGTAGGAGCCATTGGCTGCTTGGGGTAGTGTGGCTCGCCCCGTGTGCAGGGGAGGCCCAGTGTATGGCACATGGCTGGTCTTCATGTCAATCATGGGAGTCGGGCCAACAGCCCCACTCGCAGTGTTAGCATTGAGCTGAAGACCATTCTGCATTAAAAAAAAATGTGGCACAATGAGACAGACGGGGAAAAAAAAAACAGGTACCTCTTCTCTTATACATTCTAACTTTTAGAACCAGAACTTAACCTAGTTGGTATTCATTGCATGACATGTTTAGTTTACTTATTTTCTATGACATGGCAAGTGCACTGTTAACAAAAAGCTATGGCAGCGAACGAAACACCTGTCTTGTGATAAACCGTTTTTCTTTCGCTGTCCTCCTCTTTCTTCAGCAGTAAAAATGTGATGCATTTGAACCCTAATATAACAAACCTGGATATATAATGACATATAATGTAGTAAATCTAGAATTTGCTTGGCCATGCTTTATTTCCGTGAGTATTCAGCTGCTATTATGAAGCCAATATTGAAACATGCACAACCTGAGACACCAGTGGTTACAGCTAAGCCAACATTCATTAACTCATAGCTCAATTTATGTATTCCAGTAATAAAAATATCAAATACCTCGCGAGAGCAACTTCAAATGGCACATTCTGGATGTCCATGCGCGTTGGCTGACGAATTGGCCTGGCTGGCCCACAGCTAGCAGGCCAACATGCTGATCCCATATGATCAAATAGATTAGCTGAACATCATTGAAAGTGAAAAGCATGTTTGTAATTTAGCAATGTTCATGTGCCATATGTCAGCAGAGCAAGCTACCAAGCACCAAAAAATTTATAGGAGATCCTTCACTGGCCAGCTGAAGCCACCACACTTGCGCTTCTTTCGCATGAACTGAACCGAAACTTTTTTGCTGATATCAGCAAGTATGCTTATAAAGGAGCAACAGATATAATGAAGGTATTGTTGCATCAGATGTGATTCATTATAAGAAAGGTTGACTATACTAACCTAAGGAAGTAATGATATGAAACACTGCCCCACATGAACGTGGCATTCACTTACCCGTGATAGATGAAATGCTTTAACACTGCCGTAGCTCTCCCTCAACACCGGCCCGCTATCCGCGATCACCACACCTCGCCGATCAATCAGGCTGCAAGCAAAATACATGTACTGCCAATTACAAAACTATAGCAAAACTTGTGCTTCACAGTGGAGCCTAGAGCAGTGGTGGGAATGGCCAAGACCATTTTGAAGCAGATTTTATAGCACGAAAAATATCCGAATATGCAAATATTCCCAACAAAGATGATTCGTGTATGCAAGCACTCACAAACAAATCACAACCACCATGCAGCCACATTGAGTCAACCAGAACGCTCTACAAAGAAAGTGCTGTGTGTCCCCACTGGTAAAGCAAGCCACACAAAGGCATGAAAAACTCACGGCAAATACAGTCACATGTTGTGCAGGATGGCTAAATTTTATTTTAGGCCTAAATACATCTAGCCAGTAAAATGGCCAAGCTACAAATCCGCTGTGTTACAAACACACGCAGGTAAACAGGACACCACAAAGCAGCTAATAACATGCAAAGGGATAAGATAAGTTTCAGTTTGCCGAGCGCCCCGCGACACATCCATTGTACCGAATGCGCAAAGTTCGCTCCATCAGTTCAGGAACACATCTTCTTCAAGACCACACCGCCACTACGAACTATGAATGCAGGACATGCCAACAATGCGTATGGGCAGAGCTCGCACTACAGGCCCAACAGATATTCATCCTCAACTACGCACAACCCACGAATACGGCGCATAGAGTTTCCGAATGACTAATCGTGAACACGTGGGAGCATGCATTGGATTGGATTAGCTCAGTGCCTCTTTAGCTCATTTAACTTTTGAATGACAAGAGATGCGATGACACTCTGCGCATAAAGTGGTGGCAGCTGCCCCTTGATTTTCACTACAACATTAACTACATTCACTACAAATCCTCTTCGCATTGGCCTGAGAGACTACAAGGTGTAGGTTATGCTGGAGCAGCTTTGGAGCAATTTCTCTCATTTGTAGCATGAACGTAGCAGCTTTAACATGATGTAGCATATTGGAGCAACTGTAGCAGTATTCCCACCACTGCTAGAGCAAGACAAAGCGTTCATAAAAGCAGTAGAAGTTTAATCAGCAGCGAGGTCAACACAACAAAACCATTTCAATGAGCAAGCTACAAAGCCTACAAAAGGTTACATCTCTAAGCTAATGTGCCTCATGGATGTACCCATTGACAATTTAAAGTGCTATATATTGGAATAGCAAGCATTATTGCTCTCTTGCATAAAAGAAGTAGTGTGTACCATATAAGCTAAAGACTCAAAAGTGTGAACAGAAACATTCATAGACAATGAAGAGACGATCATACACTGCAAGTTACAGAGGTATACAAGGGAGGCCTGAAAGTAACGAGAACAGTTTTTTTCTAATTTGTGTAGTTCTTCGAAAGTACCCAAGCATTAATCACCTTTGATGTACACTCTCTTGGATGCAACGGACTTGCCCCTTTGCTTTATCGATTGTACAATATCCAGTGACTCCTGCAAACCAATGTCCCTCATTTATGTTGAGGTTTTCTTCCGAGCCTCCTCCACATCTTGAAAAAAACTTTCCTTTTTTTTAAGGTTTTGTTTTGTTTTGTGAGATAAATTGCAAGGGGGAGGATATGAGGAGAATAGAGAGAATGAGGTATCGTTCTCATCTCATTATTGTCAGAAAATGTTCTCAGTGCTGTATGGGCGGGAGCGCTGTCGTGGCACACAAACCACTCATCCGAGCTCGAAAGATTGGGGCATTCTGTTTGAACGGCACCACGCAGCCACCTGCACACTTCAACATAAGAATGCTGGTTGACCGTGCGGCCTTGCCTTACAAGTTCAACATGAACAAGCGCCTTGATATCAAAATTTGCCGAGAGAGAACAGAACCTCATATACACACTTTGTTCTTTGATATTCATCATCGCAAAGCCCACACAGATGGTGATAAGAGGTTTAAAAGAAAGCAATGCAGACAACTTTACACAAGAGTGCTGCTTGGACTATTGATGAGGACGGTAGTGTAGCACGTGCAGCCGGCGACACAGGTCAGTATTAGCTACCCTTCTGCCTCAGTGAAAAGATTTTGATCCTATCTACTTTTGGATCCCCCCTTGTATAATTCTGAACAGCTATGGACAACCTAACCACAAACAAGAATGTATTCTGCGCCACCCTAGATTAAGAAAGCCATGTACAATCCCAATTGACATATACACTGCAGTTTCAAGCAATGTACTGGCATATATATATATATATATATAGTCGAACCTTGTGATAATGAAGTCGCACCCAGCACGAAAATACCTTTGTTTTATTGGATATTTGCTAATAAGCATATCTTTCTCATGCACTGATATTGGCAAGAATTAGTTTAAGTTGGCTTCATTATATCCGATGCTTCGTTAAATCGAGGTTCGACTGTACAACTCCAATGAAGGCAACACTGCAGACAACACACTGCTGCAAAGAAGCAGACAACATCTTTGTGTTCTTTTCTGTTGCAGCATCGTCTGCAGCGCTGATTTACAATGACGAAGCATAAAAGTAATGTCATTCACCTTGGCGGTGCAGGGCTGCACAGCACCGATATGCAGTTGCTTATGAAAGAGCCCTTGCTGTATGGATTGTACACATCTTGCCCTCTTCTTGATGAGAAAGAGCCTTTGATCTGGGAACAAAGTAACCATAAGCACTCTTGTTACCAATCTACATGATACATAATTACAGCTCCTATCAGATAACATACATGTAAAGGGCCTGAGCCTTCTGGCAATAGTAGAACACACACAAGCTTGCCTTGACTATTCTCTCCAAGACACACGATTTCGTTTGCTTTGCAATGCAGCACTTCTTTAAAATCGAAGCTTGGCTGCGGCCTGGCTGTTCTCTTGCGGAATAGGCCAACCAATCACAGCGAAGTAAGCACACCGCTGGATTTCTCGCACCACACCAGACGGCGCTCGCTTCCACACATCCAAGGGAAAAAAGAAATCGGGAAATAAACAGTTTATGATAACTCAAAAGGAAGCTCCTTAGTCTTCAAAGCGAGATCAGGATGCCTTAGAAAGTGTAGTTTTAAAATGAAGTACACCAAGGAAGAAGAAGCATGTGCTTGCTGCAGTAAAGCTAGGTAAACGATGGAAAATGTTTTATTAGAATGTGAATTTATCTACCCAGTTGTCAAATTAGGGTCCTCAGACCTCCTTGAAGACCTTGGGTTCAGAGAGAGCAGGGGGAAAGTAAACATGTCCGCAATAGAGATTACTAAGAGGCGATTGGGGTTTTGGTGGCAGAAAAGTAGGGAGACCGAAAACAACGGAGGTGTACAAGAGAACAACGTTCCCAGTAGAGGTTCAGAAAGTTAGATGCTGGGAATTCTTGGTGCATGTTTCTTTTTTTTTTCAAAAGTATAGGTAGGACATTAGGCAAAATAAAAACGAGCTTGGTGGACAAGCCACCACACTGTTCCAAAGGAGACGCTCATAGTATCCATCCATTCATCCGTGGCAGTGGAAGCGTTGGCCGTGTGGGGGAAAGAAAAACAAACTGAGGATATTTAAACGCTTCTTACGAATTGTGAATGCTAAAGCATTAATGTCCAGCTGAACGCTGCTGAATGGTCCTTCGAGTTATAAACTCCTCCTGGGCAAGCGAACGCACTGAGACGCAGTTAGAATGCAGGCAAGAGCTTGAGTGGACAAGGAATGCACCAATAACACAGGCTTCCGAGAGCGAGGGTGATGTAGCATCACGGAGATGCCTCTTCCCCTCACGCAATGCCTGGCATGTTGGCGTTCCGTTTCACCTCCTCCGCTCCGTCGAGGCACGCTCATGCCGTGGCGTCGCAGCCAATGGGAACTCTGTCGAGCCGCGCTCGTGATGTGGCATTACAGCCAATGCGAATTTAGGCTGCTACAGGTACCAGACGCTTGCTCTTTCACTCAATGAGCCACTTGATGCTTTCGCATCAAAAAAGGAGAACTAGAAAGCTCGCCTTCACGCACCTGCAGCTGCATGGTAATGACGAAGTAAATGCTTCTTGTGGATAGAATAGATTCGAATCGCACTATGTACGTATACGCATGCTGCCTCTGAAACCATGATGCATTCAAGGCATCCGTCATACTCCCTAGTAGTCAGCAAATCTGCTTAACAAAAGGCTCGATATAATGTGTGCGCATCCACACACGTGGATGTGTACAGTCACACAAAATTTTGCAGTATATAGGTTCCAACTCATTGGATCTGCTGCATTTCTTTATTATTAATAATTACCACCAAGCATTTACCTTGCAGGCTATTGTTAACAGCACCAATGACAGTATCACACTGACCAATTGTCTGAAGGCAAAAGCATGACAACCCTGGAGACGCATAGGGACAGAGAGAACAATTCTGTGTGTGATTCAACATCCAAATACAGTGGAACCCCGACTATACGACTTTCTCGGGACCGCGAAAAACCATAGTAAAATCCGCACATAAATTATGCCTATAAATATACTACTTATTTCGCGCGATGGATTTACAAGAAACTTCAATGTAAACTACTAACATACTCTGCAGGGCTTAGAAACCCAACTTACCAAAAAAGTTAATGCGATAAGAATTAATGCTTCAGCGCAGGTACGAATCATGCTTTATACAAACGAACCTTTATGGCACTCCACTGCCTAATGCCGCGATTCCCGCCAGCCGGCGCGAACTTTAAAAAAACTCGGTAAGTTTCTTTCGGAAAGAATGCAATGGCAAGTATGCTAGGGATGATGAACTCATACAGAATTTGTATAAATCCGCCAGCTGCTGAAAGGTTTGCTTATTTCAGTGACCTCATGAAAGAGGCAACTTTTTTGTAATGTCGCGTTTTAGGGACTAGTATGTTTTGGACAACTGCAAGTCTGGTAAGTCTGAACAGGTTCACTATAAACAATGCGCAAAGAACAGGGACACAAGACAAGGAAGGACAAGGGTGTTGCTTCCTTGTTTTTCCCTACGTTGTCTCCAATCTTTTACACATTGTTTCTAATGTATGTTCTGAAGCATTGAGGCATTGATAGCAGTGTAGTGCAGTTTTATGGGCAGAACTTGTATTGATTTCTTGGATTACCAATGAGCAAAACTGTACCAATACCTGCACTGAACAAGTGTCCAACAAGTTTCAAACAGTCAGAGCAACCATCTTGCAGACATGTTTGCACATTGTATCGTTTGCCACATGAAAGTTGAAACACAAATGAAGAGAGAACACAAGAAAAGAAAGGCAGCAGCTTACATCTTCGTTGGTAGTCTGGTTGGAAGTAGTGAGGTAGGTGTGGAAACCCGCCAGGCCCATGATGGACCATACAGAGAAGAAGCATACCACTCCTTCAACCACAGTGATGGCAAGTCAAGGAATAGAAGCAGTAGCAGCAGGAAATGCTTAAAAATCATTTGCCTTAGTTAAAGGAACACCGATCAGAAAATGAAGTTGTGGTGCATTAGTAAATTACAGGTTTGCAATAGAATGGGCAATATTACTGTGAGAAGAGGCATAGTAAGTGAGAAAAAAAAACATAAAAATGAAATATGAATGGAGATGTTGCTCTGAAGCTGCTACGCAAGCTCGGTGTGACATCGAAAATTCTGACCACATCTACTCTGGTACAGTTAATTGTTTGATGCTAGATAAACACAATGGCACACTCTAAGCGAACCATAGATTCAACCTGGCAAATTTTGAGAATATTTTCTGCACCGCAACAGTCCAAATACAAGAATATACCTAGAAATTTGTGATGCCTCACTGTTTAAAAATTAAATTAAATTATGGGGTTTAACGTGCCAAAACCACTTTCTGATTATGAGGCATGCCGTAGTGGGGGACTCTGGAAATTTCGACCACCTGGGGCTTTTTAACGTGCACCTAAATCTAAATACACGGGTGTTTTTGCATTTCGCTCGCACCGAAATGCGGCTGCGGCGGCCGGGATTCGATCCCGCGACCTCGTGCTCACCAGCCCAACACCATAGCCACTAAGGAACCATGGCGGGTTATGCCTCACTGGTGCAGCGAAGTAAAATTAAAAACATTCAAGCTTGCCATTCATTATTTTCTCTTCTGGTATTAACTTCCTAGCACAAGTAATGAAAATACATTTAAGGAAGACTACTTAATCATACTAAACTAAGTTTGTGTTTCTATGTATTGTCCTTTTCACACTGCACCAAGCGGAATAGGTTGCTACATAAAAAAAAAGGGGGGGGGGCATTCCATGACTGAATGCTGACTAAACTTGAGGCATTTCCATCTGAAAGAATAAAGATATAAAGCTAAAAGAAGAAAGGATGTGAACTCAAAAGCCCATAATCTCAAGGTTAGCAACCCATTATCTTGGGAACACAGGTGATAAGCACAAAGGATATCTCGCAGGGGATTCCTTCACAGCCTCTAGGTACGACTCATGTTCACGGGCAACTGGAATGCATACAAAGGCAGGAAATATAAGAAGCAATGCCTGAAGTCCCATTGCAATGTCCGAAGCCATTCCTGTGATTTATACAACACAACCCTACTCCTATATGGTAAACAGCCAACACCAAAAAATGTGCTATTTCAACCAACTGCCTATCTTGTATATGTTTAGTGAAAGGTTCAGAGGCACTCGTAATCAGAGTCGTGCACATTGCAGAAAAATAAGTAACCAACTACAATCACATTGTTCAAAAAGTGTAGTTGATGTATTGTACGAGTACCTTGCACACAAGACTGCGGTTACTCAATCAAAAAATGCAATTGGTTGGCAGTTGGTTACATGCAATTCGTTACGTACGAGTCCGTTCCTAAGTGATCACAGAGTGACTGATGAACTGAAATGCAAGCTTCAAGAATTTAATGCTAAGTATAGGTTTGATTTTCCAGTTAGTCTCGTTTTTTATAATGGCTGATATCATTATTAGCCACCATTTTCAGTTCAACGTACTGTCATGAACAATGTACTGGTGTGAATGACCATAGCCATGAAAATAACCAAGGGTAACAATTTGTTTGTTTATTATTTGAACTGTGCCGCCACATTAAGATAAACAGTAATATAAACAGACGTTCATGCAGATATTCATACTGGCAGTACTAAACTGAAGACATGCACACAAAGAATGAAATGAAATAAATTGAATGAACTTCATCTCTATCTTCGAGTGCGTGTGTTTTGTTCCATTTTGTGCTTCCCATATGAATGCCAAAGTGCATTTGTCCCACTTATTTTGTTTCTTTTTATGGACGTTTTCAATATTGCACTGTAAATATACAGGATGTTTTAGTGAATATTGTCAAAAATTATTTTAAATTGATTGTGACAGATAGGACAATCTAGTCCATGGGCTGGTCTACTTGAAGAGGTGGACATTACTTGCACAAAAAATTGAAATGAAAAATTGACTTATTAAAAAAAATCAAGGCATGTATACACTTAAAAAGAATTGTGCGGATGAAACAATGTTACGAGATGTGACATCAAACCTGGAGTAAAAATGCACTGCCAGTCCACTTACTTTCTTAACAAAACACTGTTTTGCGCATTGAAGCACAGAAGTAACTGGAATGTGAATGCATTTCTCCGCAACGTTCAGGAATTAATATCTCAAGACTGGTGTCACCTTGAGAATTTGTTCCAAGTATATCCACTTTGCAAACTCAGTTCCCAGCTAGAATTTGTAAACTGCAATATGTGTCATAAGGTAAATAGTTAAACAATTCCTTAGTGAATTTTTGTTAATTAGTTGATTATGCATTTCAAATTTTTTTGAGAGAAATGTCCACCTCTTTGAGTAGACTACCTCATGGATGAGAATTCTGTTATCTGCCACAGGCAATTTACCAATTCTTGAATATGTTCGCTGAAATACCTGGCATGAATGCAAGCTGTAGCAACCAACTAGCCCACCTTTCCACCTAATTATTCACTAATCAGCTCTGTCCTGAATACTTTTCAGTAAAGTGGTTTCGTTACACCTCAGTTTCAGGAACACAAGCATTAAGTACCCACACCACAGCATTCTTATCACCAGGAAAAGAGTGACAAAATGGAGAGGCAAGGCCATAACTCACCATAAACAATGTGCGTGATGACACAGGAAAATACGAAGACACACAGGAAAGCTAGTGAAATGATGAATATGTAAAAGTACCGATAGTTTCTTTTTCCTACACAGTTGCCCACCCAAGGGCAGTGATGGTCAAACCTCTCTGAAAGAAAAAAAGAATATTACAATGCTTACTGGTGCTTCATGAAAGAAGAAAAGATCTGTTGGCATCCCACAGCCAGCTGACTACGGAGCACACAATAGCAAAATGACAAAATGATTGCCACAGATGAAGCCAAGGGAAATGCACACGCTTCAGTCAAACATATACTGTACTTTTACACATTTAACCTAACACAAACCATTTAAAGAATGGTGTATTTAAATGCGGCTTCGCAGCAATGTGCTATGCATTTTCACGAAACTACGCCATCTTTAAACACAGAGCAGCGATGAAGGCACTAATGGCTGGACATACAAATCAAGATAATTTCTGAAGCTTTGCTTCTTACCTATAATCACGTAGCGTTTCTTTCCTAAAGATTTGAAGGTTACTGCATGCAATTATAAGTGTAATTTTCCTTTCCGAGGGCTGTGGTTGGGATCGTGGGGTTATATGCATGAAGCTGCAGCATGTGCACATATTAAACTACAGTTGAGCCCGGACACAATGAATGCCTTAATTGCACAAAGTGTGTTCACCACATCAGACGTTCACAATAGTTAAACTTGCCCTCGAAACTACCGATGTAGAAGTCAAAAACACACAGAAGAGATGCTGTATTGCTAAAAATTATGTGCACAACATTTACTCGCAGAAATTGGCGATTGAGCTCCAAGTAGTTTCCGCCCAACAACCAAACTCCAGAAGTTTGTAAAGCTGTCGATGTGGTTGAAGGTAAAGCTCCTGGAGTATGCAAAATGCTTGAGTGAGCTATAAATTCTAAGACAGATGGTTTCGAAATACATTATAAGATATGAAGACGCCAAATAAATGGACAAACACAAGAGAAGAAA
Source organism: Dermacentor albipictus (assembly GCF_038994185.2). Classification (NCBI taxonomy): domain Eukaryota; kingdom Metazoa; phylum Arthropoda; class Arachnida; order Ixodida; family Ixodidae; genus Dermacentor; species Dermacentor albipictus. The sequence goes on along the minus strand of NC_091825.1, from coordinate 139,996,617 downwards.
ACGGGACGTTCACTCTTGTGTGTGTCTGTTTATTTGGTGTCTTCATATTTTATAATGAATAGCTACCAACTAGCCCAACAAGAAGTGCTTTTAAGGAATCGAAATACTCGGGCAAATCTGCGGCTCGTAATACCTCCGGGTGCCAGACTGTTATAAGGGGTGGTTCTCTTAAAGACTCCTTGCGAAACATTTTCCCATTTGGCTGAGGAATTGTTCGTAGTATCCAAAAGTTTGTTCTAAGTGGGACCGATATATGCAGCTTCGACTGTAAATCACAATCAGCATTGACCACTCTGTAGATACGCAAACTCGCTGCGCATTTTGACATCAGGTGCGTGGGAAGAAGGCAAGATGAAGCTCTAGAAAAACATGCTGAGGTGCCGTGGATAATGAGCATTCAGACACTACACTGAGCCTGAGGAAACACAGCCTGGAAAGTAAGGCTTTGCCTAGATGCACAAATGCACAATTACTGCCCGCACCATGATTCCAGCGTTACTCACCATCTAACCACTCTGCTCAGGTGCGAAGCAATGTTAGGTCAAATGCCAAGGATAGCCAAATCGCAAATTTGCCAACAATTTATACTGGTGTCCATAAAAACTATTGTTCAAGGAACACATAAGGAGGTCTTACATCCTTCTAGTTTTTCAAGTTTGTACACAAATAAAAGAAAAGAAGAAGACAAGAACGTGTCAGCTGCATGGCAAACCAGACAGCTACAGACAGAGTTGCTACAGAGACAGTGGCAACATGGATGAACTTGTGAAATATGTCCACTAGACTAGAGGACCACTATCCAAATAAACCAAGGGTGGGCACAACAGTTTATGGCCCCTGTGTTTGAGCAGCAATGATGGCCATCTTACAATATTAGTCAATTCTGTATAAAGAAGTAATTCTGTGCCAGTGCTCTCATCTCCTTCTCTTTTGCTCTGTGCTAAACTAACCAATAAGCCAATCTTGTGAGTTTCACGAAACTACAGCAGTGCTGCCGCAAAGCATGCACATAGGAGTAAACTGTAGCAGATAGGAAGGCAACTATAGCAAGAAGTATGTGTGTTTGCACCCTGACAAGCCCAAGATCAAAAGGTAGGTATATGAGAATAGATTCTACAACAGCAGTGGAGCTGAGGAAACACACATCACAACTTCTCCCTAAAATCCAGTGGCATTCTACTAGGCCGTTCACTTGATGTTGCTTTGAAGACAAACACACTCCACCAATACAAAAGGTAACACTTCATCTGTGTTCAAACAGCGATTCTTGCAACAAGTCAGAACCTCACTCACTGGTATTTGTTATTCTGTTTTCCTTTCGAAGAATTCTACTTAGAAAAACCATTCTCAATACAAGCACCCCCCCCATGCAGGGAAAATTACCGACTTTGAAGATAAATGTGGTGTTCCCTTTCATATTAGCAGAGAGAGCACATCGCGAATGTGAAGAGGCCTACTGCCATCATGGTGTCAGCTAGCCAGCAGCACTCTGAACGTGGTAAAATCAGTCTATTCTTTAAACATTCCAGGACACGTACATTAATGAACTGAAGAATCAGGCAAAGGAAGAAATGGGCGGAGGCTCACCAACACAATTGTCACAGAGACTGCAATGCGAAGCCCTCGGAGGCCGAAATATCTTGCACGTAAAGCAATATTTGAGCTTCACTGTCTGGCCGCTCACGACCACTTCTTTGGTACGGGGAGGCGGCCGGAACGTCGGGGAACTTGACCCATTTGGCACCTCTGTCATGGAAAGTGTTTGTATCTTAGAGGTGAAAAGCCATGTGGAAACACAGTCAAATGCCTTTGTGGCCTAATCCCTGTGCTACAACATTACTCTTATAGTATGGTATGTTTTTCGTTCCATATGAAGAGAAGGACAGGGGGGACCAATATCTGTGATGGAGTGGCTTGTATCATTTGAGCTCGCTTATATACTTCATCACACGGGAGTTTTATACTAATCTCAGGCTTGCCACATACACATGATTAAATATAAGTAGGCTTTAATATAGACCTCAAAGTTGCACGTGAGATTTGGCCTCCAAAGAATAAAAAAAAAACATTTCCAAGTTTTGATAAAGCAGTTTTTCCGGAAAAGAAAATTGCCTTTAAAGTAGTTTGAAAATGCTCATAACTAAATTTATGCAGGTGCTCTCCCCATATGGCTCTGCCAGGTGTCACAAAAGAAACAAGGTAATGTTGAAACAGCAAGCACTTTCTGCCCAATACATGAAGATTGAAAATATATTGTCTGCACTCGACCTCTGTCTCGCAGTACTTTGCTCCTTTGCTGCTATACAAAATGGGCCATAACTCAACACTGCTTATTTGAATTGCCAGTGCTTACGTGTGTGCAAGTGCTCACTTAAATGCTATCTATGACTAACACAATCTATGACACAATCTATGACTAACTTAGCCAATAAAAAACATTAGCACAGATGTGCTCTCTGTGCATGCAAGTTTGCCTCCCCCCTTTGGTCACTCATGAAGTGCTGCTTAAATATTCAATTGCTAATCACTAATGCATGATTACTACAACATGAAAGGCATTGACTATTGAAAGGCTATTAAATGGCATAGCTGAAGGTTCTGGACTTGCACTGAACACCTGGGGTTCTTTTAACACGTGCATGGGTGTGCGCACAGTCACTGGACACACCAAGCTCCTTTCTACTTCTGTAGAGATTTCGGGTTGGGGTGCCTTGAATTATGGAAAATAGTAAACTGGGAAAGTTAGAAATAATCTGTATTCAAAGCCATTTCATATTTGAAGGCACCTCTAATTGGGAGCCCACATCCAATAATCCCATGTGATCACACAGAATTGTTGCATATGAAGATGATGAGCCTTAAAAATAGGGATGTCATACAAATTGAGCAATTTTTGCTTTCCATTTCATTTCTCGCACACATTAAGCTTTATATTGCAGTATTGTGGAATGTATGATACAGTCGAGTCTAAACACTAGTACACGTCTATCCCAAGACATTTCCATCATTGAAGTACTACAGTCTCATCTTTTTTAAACTAATGTTCCATTAAGGCTAGTAAAGTTTTAAATATCATCAACACTAACTTCTCAAATAACATGCGCTGTGCAATAAATCATCCCGCATATTACACATTACAGCAGGGGGACTTGTTCCAAGCCCTGTTCAGCATTTCAGAACACAATCAATACAGTTGTACAAGAACTTGAAATATAGGCTGGCGTGTAATGCATGGGTAAGGCCATTGTCTCACCTATTTGTTTTTCTATGTCTGCCGCTTCTTCAGCACTGGCCCTAGGAATGACTCCAGGGTCACTGAAGCTAGTCCTAAACAGCGCAGACATCACAAAGAGGAACAAGACTGCTGCCACTGCTGGGATTGCTGGGCTGATCTCACGAGTCAGGTAAGGGCAACTGCACAGTAAGATGCACCACACAAATATGACAAACAAAATGGATGGAGCAAGCAAATAAGCAAAAAAAATATGTACTACATGAATTTAGCACAGTCTAAAAATGTCACTGCTATAAAATGTAAGGATGCTGCTACATATGTTGCATGTGTGAAAAAGACCAGCTGGGGGAACACACATGCTCAATTGATATATCAGCGTGAGTAACAACTGTGTTCCTAATATGACTGAGAAATAATGAGTCAACAGTTCCTTACAGATAATGCTTACAGACACAGAGTGCCAATGAATGTCTTTTATCTTGTTAGTTTTTTTTCTTTTGCTATGACAACCTGCGCAGTTTCTCGAGTACAGCAATAGCGCACGCACATCCGTCAGAAATGACGAGCATAATCGCTTGGCGGGTGTTGCGTATGTCCGCCATTAGAGTCAAGGCACATTACGATATCCGAAAGTTAACCTGAGAGTCACAAAGCCAGCCACTCAATGCACGAGCAGCGCGACATTCTTGAAAAAAGACGGAGGATTCCCCGAAAAATCCGGCAAGGTCCGTGCAACGATCCTGCTACGTGTGCCAATGCTATGATCTAAATCCAATTATCGGAGCGTGTGCGGATGTGGATGTAAACGGGCGACCGCTAAACACTATTAAGAAGGTGCAAAACGGCGTGAGCGAAGTGGAAGGACAGGTTCGCCGTATACAACGTGTTGCTTTGAAATGATAACGCGGTACTGGCGTTGTCGTTGGCCTAGAAGCACTGACGTCGGCCTACTAATTGCGTACACCTGTCGACACACATGACCGGTTCACGAAGCAGAGACAACAAAGTGCGGATCGACTGACAGACCGAAGGCTGCCAGGCGGTGTGCTGTTTTGGGACCCATACTCACTCGCACACAAAAAATAGAGTGCACGTTCCGACGATCAGCACGACGGTGACGTAGAACACACCCGTCTGTCGCGCCATCATGAGCCTGCCATCGCAGTAGAACTTGTTTCTTCCTGGGAAGACTTGCCATTTCTTGACGACTTGAGGCATGTTACCTTTGCGGCGGCCGTCCACGAAGGCGGGTACGCCGGACGGCAGTGCGGTAGAAACTTTGGAGTAAGCGGTCTCTCCTACCATGGGTCGGCGGCTGCGCGGCCGATGCTCTCGAGCTTCGTCTCCCAGTCGGCGATCCCCTAGGGCGTTCCCGAGCAGGAATCAACGCTCATGAGGCCGTAGAGATGGATTGGAGCATGGGATAGGCTTAGGGAGACGCGTAACCTCGACGAAAACACCGTCCATCCACACATCACACGGCAAAGGGGTCACAACGAGGTACAGTCACGACGTTCGGAGAGGGAGAACGGCTGACGGGACATTGCCACGAGAGGTCCGGTGAAAAACAGCTTACAATCCGGAGAGGTTCGAGCGGTTAGAAGAACACATATTTCGCAGACAGGCAACTTCGAGTCGGTCTCACCAGCAGGTTCACGTCAGATATGCAAGCACTAGCAGCAGAAGCAGTATCAGCGGTATTGCCCACCCAAGAAGGAGGACTCTAACCCGCAAGAGTGCGCTACAAAATGTGTTAATTTTAACAATTCACAAGTTTCATTTCAAATGAATAAACATTACTAATAATAACGTCGTAGAATTGCATAGTGTAGAAATATAAACCTTTGATAACTGATTATAAACAGTTCTTTGTGCTTAGTTTCATTGACAATGCTGCCATGTGCTGCCAAAACAAGTCAACCTGCCATCAAAATCGACTACACTGCCAGTCCTTATGAATGACAACAAATGTGTTCAGGAGCGCGGCGGCACGTGTAGTATGGTCGTACGGAAGTTTTGAGCATTGTTTGTTTCTGAAGGTTCCTGATGAATCAAAATTCAGAAGCTGTTGAAAGAACTGATGACTGCAATAATGTCGGAGGGAAGAAATATGCAGGTAGCAATATACGCCTATCAGTAGCACACTCGTAGAAGCGTAGCACAGTTCGAATAGATTTCGTAGAAAGCATGTGTGGTGTGGTCAGCAGCAACGAATTTGTTGCATTGGTTTCAGAAGCTGCGTTTCTGTTTGGGGTCGCTGGAGCTGCGGCAATCTTCGGCTTCGGTATGACGTTGGCGCAGGCAAAGAAACGCGACCCCGAAACTTTTGCCGAGGTGGGCGATGTAGAAATTTCTTAGAGGGGACTCTGATCTCGTGACGTCATACGCAAATTTACTCACCGCCTCGTGTTTTCACCCACAGGGCTTGACTGCTTCGCAGAAGCTCCACGAAAGCGGGTCAAAGCTTGCGTTGCGAGCCCTTGGAAGGGGAACGCTTTATTCTGTGACAGGGTTCTCTCTATTCTGCTTCCTCGCGTGGAAGGCGATAGGAGTTTCAAATGTGAGACCACGTTTACGATACCATTGCCATTTGTGCATAGATGTTTTTTTTTTATTGCCTCCTGATGCACGAGTAGAGCAAAACTGAATGTTGGCACGTAGCATGGTAAGCAGATAAATGCATTGCTTAGCGCCTGTGTTAGAACTACGTTAAACGTCTTTGCAATGCAAAGCATTGAATGGAGACGAGTTTCATGTCCATAGCATAGTCGACCATGCTTGTGTAAAGCACATAATCAGTGCACACAGATGCGAAGAAATCTATATCTGCATGTTGCTGGCCAGATTGAGAGACTATGCTTGTGACCAGCAGTAGTCGCAAGTATTTACAAGCAATGAAGTAAGTGGCAGCCCGGTACCTTCAACCCAGCAGCTGCATTGTTTGCTTTGCAGCCCAGTGCTCAAGCACTCTAGGCATAGGGTCCGTTCGATTCGTCTGCACTACTGTGAACCAGTTCACGGCAACTCGCGAGAAGTTGTGTGCAGCTCGATTTGTTCGGTGCAGGCACAATGAGACATTTGAAACGAATGACGTGGTTCAGAAGGTGCCATTACTGCGCCGCCGAAATGAATGCAGTGTGCAACACCTCGTGAACGGGTTCAGGTGGTGCAGGCAAATCAAACATACCTATAAGTGTGGGTGACTGTACTTTGCTCCTAGCTGCTTGAGCTTTGTGTGGTACTTCTAGCCATACTCTGTACGAGGCTTGGTTGTTACTGCCATTGATTGTCTTCTTCCTCACCTTTTCAGCTAGAAGAATTCAAACTGAAGGTTGGCTCAATTCTCCCGCGGATACCAAAAAATGAGCCACAAGGACGGACAGAATTTTCTTCATTACGAGACCTTTTAAACTACATAATTGAAGAAAGCGATAAAAAGAAATGACCATAAGCCCACTTTTAAATTGCTTGCATATCCATTGCTGCATATTGCAAGAGTCCTGGAATGACCTCTTGCAATTCAACCCACATCTAATTGCTATGTAAAAGAACACATCTCAGACATTTCCCTTTAGATGAATCAGCCTGGCCTAACCATTATAACATCCTAGAACTAGTATAATTATCTATGCTGTCAATCTTTACGTTATGAGCCTGCATGGCAGACATGCAGTACAAATCTTTGCATTCAGGTGCAAGAAAATGTTGGATAATGCATCTTACTTGGAATCGAATTGCAGTCATGCACAAAAGTCCAATTTAACTGCGACGTTCAATGTGCCACTTGTGGTATAGTGCACAGTGGCTCCCAACACTATTGGAGAGCAAATGAGTGCTACCATTTAATTTAGCCTTGAAGAAAATAAGTTGGTCAGGGTGACTGCCACAAGGATCCCCGAGATTCGAATGTAATGATCATCAGCTACTAGTGACCAACTGCAACTTTTACAATTGGGTAATGATGCAGAACTGTCCTTCAAGCTATATGCCATTGCACAGCCTGTAAATACAAGGTACACGTGAGCCTTAAGGAAACGATAACTGTCCCCATGCTTTTCGCAGATAACCTCTAGTAATAATAAGTAATAAGCACACTCCTATAGTGTGAACATAACCAGAATAATGCTACCAAAGTTTTGTCAAATACAGCTTCAATGTCGTTTTACATGACCATCAGAATGTGCCATAAATTCTTAAGCGCACGCAATATGGTGGTCTATAATACTTACGTATTACTGATGCACTGCTTTGTATTGGAATTAAGGCAGCTGCAACACACTGAATTCGATAACAGAATCACAGAAGCCTCACACTGTTTGCCTTTGTAAAATATTTATTTCATACACAGCTTTCAACATTACAACAGCATACACTACAGGCAGCCTGTATAGAATATGTCTCATTGGTTCCAATCAAGCTCTTGAATGCAATTGGTATGCGTTGCTACGGCAATTGCAAAGGCATCTAACTGGCAAATATATCGGATCTACGCTCCTGACACCCACATAGTGCGATTACAACACGGCATCTCTTTTGAGATTTTGATGGCTGCCTGCGATGAGGCCACTGTCACAGAATATTCGTGTTGTGCATGCAACAAGCATTTCATGTGCATCAATTGTATGTGATAAAATTTAGTAAGGTATGCAGTAGTTGGTGGCCCGTAGCAACCTCCTGTTTACTCTGCCAAAAAGGAAGCAAAGTTTAGTTTGCTCAAATGCAAAGCAAAGAATGAAGCCCTTGCATGCTATGCACCACTTAATTTTATTTATTTTTTTGGCAAAGTTGCCAGGTCACAGTTAAAAGCACACTATCTTTAGTGAAAGGTCATTTGATGATAAGTTGCTCAGAATTGTCTTATGTTTTAGCTGTCCGTAGAGTCTTGGTTACCTTTTAAACTATAGCTTTAAGTAGAGATTCTTATAATTGAAATTGACCTTTAAGTTGACCGTCGTGGAGTACGAGTTGATGGCCAGAATGTGAAAAGGGAAAACAACCCCACATTCCCTTAAACGACATCAGATTTGAAGATTGTGCTTTTACATACCTAGATGGATCACTAATAAACTCTTCAATATGTCTTTAAAAGTAGTGACAAATGAAGGAGCATATATTAACCTTAGGATAAATGGGAACGAGGCACTGAACTCAGCAAAGTAGTTGCTAAAGCAATTTACTGTCCATTTACGTCACTAGAAAAGTCGCTAAGACTCCAAAACAAGCACATATGCCATTAAGGCGCCCAAATATTTGCTAAATTTAATGATTTTCTTGCTAAATTACTAACACTGATCAATCAACCCCAATCTGTGTGAACTGGAGCTGAAGTTATGAGAAAGCACAAATAAAATTCTGCAGGTTGCTCCGAGCACCAACAACCCACACCTAAAACACTTCTTCAAGTGAAAACACTTGACAGCTTGACTCCCCTAGCAGTTGCCAGCTGACCAGGGCGGATGATGGTCACACGAGTAATATTTAGAGAACCCATGAAAGTTGCACAGTAATATTTCAGCGAAAGAAATTGACGGGTCTGTGACAATGCACTCATCACGGTCCACTGTCTCCTTGAAAATGCGAGCCATCAATACCCCACACCTCTGCATTCGAAAATATGAGCAATTGGCAGCTTTCAACATTGCAGACAGGGTATACCAAGAGGCACCAGCACGAGGCACAGCAGTGTCTAAGGCAGCAAACTAGGGCCATCATCCTGTAGCATTTCTTAAGGGGCAGACAACTAAAGAATGTGGCTCCCAAATTTGGAAATCTGTGAACAACCATGGTGAGCCTGTTTGCTTCGCAATAGCAAGTTGTACATGTGGCTCTCAGCTAAAAATTGTTTTCTTCAGGATGTTTCTAAAACAAATACCTGGAACGAAATATCAGTTGCAGAGACTAGGCAATGTGCTGCAATTACTTGGTGCTTTTACTTCACATTCTTTTCACATGTGTACTGGGAATATCCTTGACAAGGCTTTACTTCTTTTTTTTCATTCGGCTGTTCAATTATCAGTATGGGTTCTTATCTGTGTGCTTTGTCTTTACAAGAATAATGTTGGCACTGTCACTTATGCGCTATAATCATCCTCAAGAATGCAACACCAATTCACCTTTCTGGGTGATGATTTCAATCAATATCACACAGGTGGTCTTAGTGGTCGTTCAGCACTATTGCTGAACGATCGCGTTTATCTGCACTGACATGTGTCCCCTATTCTGTAATGCACGAGCCATTCGTTACACGGTTATTCAGTAAAAAATGCCTTGTGGCATTATTCTTTACCCAATTCTTTAGCAGTTTAGCAATGCAACAGGAAAGAAAGTTTGCTCTTAATGGTGAGATTTGCTTAAACTGACTTGATATCAACTTTCATAAAGCAGTTCACCACATTTAATTTGCAGAAGAGTCCACTGAATGATTGGCAGTACAACTTGTCAGCGAAGCGAACAGCTCACTGCGAACTTAGCTTTCTATATTCTCTTGAAGCCAGCTATTGAAGCACAGTAAAAACAAATTTACATACCAGTGACTTATTTTCTTAAATTTAAGAAATTGTAGAAGTGACTTAATACACCCACTGAAAGAGCAGCAATGTTATTTCTATGATTGTAATGAAAGACTATACCACAAAGACCCAGTCTGAACACCGAGAGGCAGTGCTTGGCAGAGTGAAGTGTACACCCACACACAGACTGCAGATTTCATAACAGTATGCAGCAGATGGCAACACAGTGCATCTGCTACAGGTATATATATATAATTGTAAACTTACACAACAAATCATACACATCAGAGGCTATCTATAGCAGCCATTTGTGCCAGCACTGAGAGAGGTGATTACGAGAAGCCTGCAATATCGGCAGCAAAAGGCAGCCCTGCGCACTTCACCTACCAACCTACAAACACCCACAGTACAGCACGATGCGAGGTCTATGCAAGCCACAAGCCAAACACCGAAGTGTGAGAGCTCTGTAAAGATTATGAGTGAACAGTTCTGTCACTCTTATTATAACATCTGTGCACAACACGGAAAAATGGAGAGTGGGGAAAGAGGACTTTTGACAAATTTCGAACTGCAGTAAGAAGAAAAAGAAAAAAGGTTTGGTCCATCAACACAGTTGACATTCAGGTCGAGGCCTTGCCCACCTTGTGTGTAGAAAAATAGTGCAGATCATATAGTTTGTAGTGTACGACGCTTGCCGTTAAACATAGAATGGCAAAAGAATTGCTGTTAAGCTATCTTTGTGCACTGCAAGTATGCGATAAAGTACGTCCCATGTGCACCTTGTCAGCGGTATGCACAAGAAGCTATGTAAGCTGGCACACGCATGAGTTTGAAAAGAAAATGCAGTTCACCGTCATGCACATAGAATAAAATGGCATAGCAAAATACTACTATGCTACCATCATTCAGTAATTGTTTGCTGTAGGCTTTGCAATCAACCCTCCTTTCAATTGTTGAGTCAGCTTTTCTGCAAGGCATACTAAGCTAACCACATTGTAGCACAGCCAACTTCAGGGGTGCAATTGAAGATAGTTTTGAAACGTGCGTTCAGTTTCGCCTCACGCGATTAGCCTAGGCCACGCCAACGGGTGTGGCTGATGGCGTCTGTACGGTCTAGGCCAACCAGGTGAGGCAAAACTGAACGCAAACTGAATGCATGTTTCGAACAATGATTTCTGATCCTGCACCTGATCAGCAGACACAGTGCAGTCAGTGTATCTGACATCGATGTGGCTCATGCAATTGCATCACATGCCGTTATTAGGCAGCAGTATACGCAATCTGTGCATTTATATTTGTTTAATTACTTCCATCATTACTGACAAAAGAATACGACACAGAGACACAAACTCAACAATTCAAAATGAGGGTCCATTGTAGCAATAAGGGACTAGTTGAAACTCCAACATTGAAGTGTAATGCAGGCAAATTACTGTCAGTGTGTGCTTCAAACCTTCAAAGCATTGTCGTCTGCTCCAATTTTTTGCTTCCTCACTGTCTGGTGCACTTTAAAACACCCATGGAATTCAGCAACTAGGGTACCGAAAGCCATCCTGCACAGCATCAAAGTCCTTCCTCATTCTTGTGTGAAGCTTCCTTGCATATCAAATTCCTTGTAGTCTGCAATCGCACTGGCCTATCTGAAGTAAGTGCTATAACATTTGCTGTGGCCACCCCAGTTGACTATGAAGATTCTGCAAGGGGTGTCGCAAAACTGAGCAATAAATTGCAGCCACTGCACGCTGCATTTATCTGTAAGCACACACTTGTTTATTTCCCCCACTGATACCAAGTGTTCTGATACCAAGTGTAACTAAAATCTGCTATGCTGTCCCAAAAGAACAGAACAGTAACGATTACTGTGCTCGGCAATGCACACTCAAGAAATACATTGGCCACAGTTGAACCATCGATGAATACATTCAGTTTTGCATGGATTATTAAATCAATTTTTTGCCTTTGCTAAAAGTCTACAGGCCACTCTCTGCAGACCCGAGTCATTTGTTGGGTTCCATGGTGAAGGCTCCCATTGTACTTGTGCTTCACAATATCTCTAGGGAGTGCAAAGTTTTCACCAGCTCAGATCATTACAGCACCAACACTGTAAGCCCCACAACACAGCCAGGCTTTCGTTGAGTACGAGGAGTGGAGAGGGGGAGTCATACTGCTAACAAAGGTTCCTCATTGGCTAAAGAAAGCATAAAAATGCAGAGATTAACGACGATTTAACCTGGAGCTTTAGTCGAACATCAACTTAACGAACACCAATATAATAAATTATTAGACGCATTAGGTAGATTAAAATTTTCTTGCCGATATCAGCAGATAAAGAAATATATGCTTATAAGGAATATTTGATGTAACAAAGGTTGTTTTGTGTCGGGCCTCACTTGCATCTACTGCTGAACCTAGCCATAACATGCATATACTGAATCACTGGATATAATGAATAAAGATTTTTCTAGCCAATATTGGTGTGTAACAAAGAATGCTTATAATGAATACAGTGAACTCTCGTTAAGACGAACCCAGTTAAGCCAAATTATTGCATATAACGAAGAACATGGGAACGTTTGGTTTTCCATAAACTCATTGCAAAAGAAAGACAAAATGCTTAAGACAAACCGCCTCACACATACGCCTGGGGGCTTGCACATTGAGGCACCCTAGTGGAGGCCTGCAGTGCACATCGCCCTTGGACAGAGGCGAAAACAAGATGAAACAAAAAAGTTAGTGACATTTCATTTTTTGAACGCAGGTGACGCATAAGCGTATGGGTGCTATAGCGTCAGTGGCGTAGCAACAGGGGGGGCCGGGGGGCCGTGGGCCCCGGGTGCAAGGGACCAGTGGGGAGGGGAGGGGGGGTGTCATATACGTCTGAGTACACCCTTTTCCCATTACACCGGCTACACCGGAGGGGGGGGGGGGGGGGGGGTGTTACAGAAGACCTATGGGCCCCGGGTGCCAGATGACCTAGCTACGCCACTGTATAGCGCACACAAAGCTATTGGCCCTATGGAAGACGGCCTGCTTTTTCCCTTGTGCACGTGATTGAGCCGCCATCGTCCGTTCACCGTCGCACAGACAGCGTTACGGTGCGCGAGGATGTTATCACGATACGACCGTACGTCCGAATCGCAAACAAAACCTGTAGCAACTGCTAGAGGAGGTCAACACAGTGCGCCTCCGCCTACCTTCCTCCACTGCGACGCTTTGCCTTGTTTCTCGTGCCCCACTTCACTCAACTATCAGCTAGACTTTCCTCTTGGCGGCTTTGTTTTGCCGCGTGCTCAGCGCACTCCTTTGTACTTTCACTAGCTCGCAGCCTGCACCGATGACCTGTGAGGCGGCAGGTGCCTGCTTGAACTTCCTAGTGAACTTTTTCCAGCAGCACGACGGCACAGAAGGATCTTTAAGGTCATTAAGTGAGATGACGTCATTCGTGACTGCTCGCCATTTTGCACAAAAGTGACAAACATCAATCACAGACTGGATGAAACCAAGCAAGAGTACCACTTGACAGTTTTCTATTAAGTTCAGTAACTAAATGCTTTTCACTTTTCTGCTCTTGAAGGTCTACTTCATTTTCCGTTTTGAAGTAAGATATTTGGATGCACCTAGTCAGGTCAATTATTCTTCTGATGAGACAAACTTGATAAGATGAACTAATTTTCATGGTCCCTCCGAGTTCATTTTAAGGGGGGTCTACTGTATTGAGCATAACGAAGGTTTTTCGGTGTCAGACTTCATTACAATTGTCTTAACATATATATGATATAAAAGCACAGAAGACTAAAGTAAATATCAGTGTTCGCTAGGTATCTGCCACTTTCCAATCCACAAGTGATGGCTAAATAGTATGTATACTACACACAAACACAAAAAAAGGAAGAAAAGAAAAACCTCGTGAAAATTTTTTAAGACTACCATGCACATTTACTTTCCAATAATGAGCTGCCTCAGTGACCAGCTAGAAGCCATGTGACGGTAAGACAGAGGTAGCAGGCACTCTGCTTGTGTTTTTGCCAAGTACTTAGCTTTTCCGGCACTCAAAATAAACAAACAGTTCTCCTGAGATTTTTTTCACCATTGCATTTAAAATGTAACAAGCAGATCTCCAAGGCAGGCAGTTTTTTGTAGCACAAGCTCAACTGGTGCGACCAAAAGCTAAGTTATCCATTAGCTAGATTAAAAAAATTAGAGGGCACTGTGGCTTGGCTCCAAAAAAGGAAGCGATTGCAGCTGAAAATTGCAAAAGAGCCTTAGACATAACATGGTAGAAAAGTTCATATCCCACATCAAAAGTAAATTGTATGCTTTTCCCCTACAATAAAGAAAATTGTGTGCACTGAAAGCAAGCTACAAAACGTACTTGTTAGTGAACCATCGCATGCAACGTTGACAGCATCCCACCTTCCAAGACAGCTGCCACAAGACCCACAAAATGCTTGTTCCTTGAAACAAGCAGTGACAAAATGTCAATTGCACTTCCAGGAGCAGTTATTACAAAGCACTTGCTGCCTCTAGTTGCAAGCGCTCCTTATACAAGCGTTAATGTCTTGCCAAGAATCTCTGAAAAGATTTTTCTTTGTAAGTTAGGTGGCGTGCCTCTTTGACAGTACAGTTTTCCCATCACAACAACATGGAAATCAGTTCATTTGCTCGTCCTTATTGCACCAACTTCTAGATCAAGGGTTCCCAAACTTGGTTGCCAGTGGCATCCTAACCCTGCCACTGACTTGCTATCTCTTTCCTACAACTAATCATGGCATGCATGCATAGCTTTGATTGTGCAACTGACACACTGCAGAAGCGACCACAATGTACCGAGCAATGTACCGTTTGCACCAGGATACGCACTGTTTTCGTTCTTGTCTCAATGTAGTAAAGATGCTGCAATATGAGTGCCATTACTGTCTGTGGGCCATGCATCTGTTATCATTAGTGAATGTGTGTGTGGATGCAAAGACACGGGATTCTTAGGCATTTTGAAAGTTGGTGCGGGTTTTTTAGGGCGAAAAAGTTTGGAGACCCCTGAACTTGATCCATGTATTGTACATAAGCAAGTGACATATGTACAAGGCCACATACAGTAATACAGAAGACAAGCAGCGCTAAGTTCCAAAATTCGCTTTGTTCCTGGCCACACTGCAACACCTGAGCATTAGTGCCAAATAGAAAAATGTTCGAATCTTGTCAAACTGCCACACAGTATGTAAAAAGAGTCATCAAAAAGCGTGCAAGACATATACGACACTTGAAAAGCAGTTACAGATTGCACTTCTTCCCACATTCTCCACCACTCCTTCTCTTTAGTCCACGTGCTTTACAGTGAGAGCAAAAATACACTCAGTAAACACTAGGCGAGTGCACCGTATGAAGCTACCCGAGGTGTATGTCAAACAAATCAACCACACATTTAATCCCAAGCAGCCCTGAACAACCCTCATGAGACTGCCTCATGAGACAAACCTCAAGACCTCCATTCTTGGTTGATCAAACATAACTTGGGCTTTTGGCCTGAACTGAGCGCTCAGTGCATTAAAATATATCAGCAAGAAAAGAAATAAAGATAATTTATGAAGATGTTACCTGCTGCTTATTGGCATCAACAGTCAATGCTGAAACTGATAGTTTAATACTATGAGGGTGATCATATGGCGGAAGTATGAAATCCATAACTATAATGATTTTCTCTAAACACTGTTCTAGGTCGTAGCAGCACCGAAGTAAAGCACATTAACTCATTAAATAGTTGATAAAAGAAATGTACATATATATTCATGCACAATGTATCTGTCATGCCATGAGACAAGCATAAAGATGAGAAAAGTCATAGTACGGAGGTGAAGGCACATCTCGAGTTTGCATTTTGACATGCCTGACACGCATTTGTTCCTCGAATAGTCAATGAGCCAATACCGAGTGGTTTAGTTGCTCAAGAATTCTGGCGACAGCCAAGATATATTGTTGCAGAACTGCAGAGTGCCCAGCAGCCAACGTCACTACTTCTAAAATGTTCCAATTTTTCTAGTAGTCTGTCCCACACTCCCAAGACGAGAACATCAAATTTAAGCACAGCCCAAGACCACAACCAGACACTTATGGTAGTTACACGCAAGCAAAGAATGCACAGAGCACTGCATGCCTAGAGCCTGCAACATTCCACATGTATGCACATTTGTTGCAGACTACCTGACCAACAAATTATCTTAGCAGTCCAGCAAACAGCTACTGGACAATGTAACCTTTTAGCATCTTCACAGATTGTTGAATAATACTCTGGCCATGCTACAAAGATCACATTAGGCAGCGACTAAAGCTTTATATAATAAAGCAAGAATGAGTAATTCTCAATAGTGAGAATGTGAATGAAGTCAGGTTGCCATTATTGGGGCCTGCTTATTTTTTCAATATGTATTGAATACAGCCTCGTACAACTCCCGTAGCACTGCCAGAGTGCTGTAAAACAATGAGTTGAAGATTTCATTAGGCATAATCGTCTGTCATGCTATATTATACGTGTTGGGAATGATGGCACACAACTCTGTGTGGGTTACATCTGTGATATAATGTTCATTTCTTTTCTAAGTCATCAAAGTCTCTTATGTCCATCCTGTTATATTCTTAGTTCTATTACATTTGTGTGAATAGGCACCTGTAATGATTAATAGCGATCCTAAAGAAATTAATGAGCATACTTTAAAAATAAGCAATGCTTGAGAGTGGGCAGTTATTTAATCACAAGTAGAATTGAAGTGAAAAGGAAACAAAGCAAATGAAAGGACAGACACAGACAAGCACTTTAGTTTGAAGTTACCACTTGTTGCCTGTCCTGTTGTCCCTATTTTCCCTTCGCACTTCTACTCTGCACGTCATAGCAAATATTATTTAATGTTCCAGAGGTGAAAGTTGGCTTGGCCAACTACTACAGAGTCGTGCCTCCACACTTGTAAAATGAGCCTTTCCTACATAAAAGCTTGCACCATGTTATGTGGATACGCTGTGCATTTACATTAAATTAAAAAGAGACATGGAAACACATAGGAAACATTGTTGTTCAGGGCGGCCCAAGACAGTGCAACAGAACTCCAAAGCCAGAGTAACACGACAGTTGTACTGCAATCAGACTCAGGGGGTCAGAAAACAAATGTTCACACACACACACACAGACACAAAAGGTGCTTGTCTATCAAACAGAAAAGCAAACAGCAAACAGACAATGAAAACATTACTCGCTGAAGTCACTTCACCAAGAAGCCAGAAGATGCGAATTCACCGGATGCAGACGACAAACACCATATGATCCTTCCCACACGCTCAGCTGCTGCGCATGAAGCGGAAGCAGCCATTTTGCTTGCTTTCTTTGGAAGAAGGTTAAGGAGCGAACGTCATTGTGGGCAAAAAAAGAAAAAAAAAAGCAACAAGCATGCTGCATGAAGCCGTCTTGTCAAAATGTTGAGAAACACGAGCAGACGGGCATTGCCTGCTAGTGGCCGTCTCGTGCAGAAGGTCACATGACAACGCAGGTCGACGACTGCAGAAGATGGAGGATAAGTGGGAAGCTTTCAGCATAGCCAGCAAACACAAATAAATGCATTTCAAGCTATAAAGTGAGCTTTATTCTTAAAAATATGAAATAACAAATGAACAAAAATTATGATCTTAGATAGAATGTTCAATAATGGTCCAACCTTACTTTAAAATGTCACAACGTCCTTACCTTCGAATCTTTCTTCTCCCCATCTTCTTTTCCATCTGAAAACAGTAAAGGTTCAGCTGTAGGTTCCTTGCAACCAACAATCCTAGGAATAATGTTTAAAGGTGTAAAAACAATGACGTACGCCTTATCGTATCATTTCGCATTATCATCTTTCATTTCTGGAAGGTTTCCATAAAACTGCTAATACTAAATTTTTGCTAGTATAACCCACAATGTAACAATATAACCGCCTAATAGTCAATGAGGGCAGTTAACTGCAACGCACAATGCTTTTACACTTTAGATATAAAAATTGCACACAGCAAAATAGAGTGTCCCAACATTCATAACTTTAGATTTATCATTCAAGCCCAGTTTGATTGCAGTTTAATTATCAACTTATAAAATCCCAATTACATACTTGTGGAAGTTTCGTAGGCAGACAGTATAGTTGTACAAATGTTGCTTGAAAGTGCTCTGTGTAAACCAAGTCCTCCAAACCGCACATCCATCATTAGGCAAGGACAAACGTCGCAACTTTCTTAATTAGTCGCAATGTCACTGATCAATGCATAAGGCGCACAAGTACCATAGGCCAATTCAAGAATGATTGCATGAAGAATGTGCGTATCAGTTCAGGAAATAGTCAAACAAAAAAACACACTATATGCACCATATTTCGCAATTGTGACGACGCAAACAGGAGTTTTAGAGAACACCAGTTCGGGCAATTATATCTGCTGATGAACAAATTAACGCAGCAGGTGCAGCTGTCGCCATGCTACCACTAAACTAGCTCGATAGAAGTTCAGACGCGTACTATACACTCATGACTCGGCACAAGCATTACCAAATAGTATGTCGGCCTTATAATTACAAATCACTGAATAACTCAATGTTGGGAACATGATTAGAGCATTCATTGTTGGCACAATCGACATCTGCTTCCCAGAGCCTCTAAAAGACTTCGCTCTGTTTCCGGGCTACTCGTGCTGGCATAACCACACATGATCCTAATATATGAACATGCCCATGCCACGACACTGCAGAACGTCTATATATAGAATGTAGTAGTGAAAGCACTAATTGAACATGTGGACCAATGTTGTTTCTGAAATGCTGTTTTGAGATGACAGACAACTGTGCAGGGTTAGTTCTGTGAATATTTGAATATTCTTGGGCGCAGTTCTTTGCATGGATTATATACATATAGTATTGCTTTCCTCCTGCAGGGTTGCAATTTACCAAAAGGCACACATTATAAGGAAAGGCAGGTCACACACGAAAAAAATGCAGTACCAATAAAAGAATGATATGAGGAGAACATTCTGTAATCATACATCACCTGAAATGAAGCACGGAAATCAAATAAGTGGCATCTTGCGCCACATCCGCAGACAGTTGTCATGGCAATTTTGTTTTGGCAGCATGACAGCAACAAGCAGAGCCAATTACATTTCAGTGATGTGACAACTGCTAGGCCCTGTCTTGAAGCATTCACAACATTATCTGGCCACTCCCAAGGTAGCGGAGATCTACACCTGTATCTTTCTCAAACTGCAGCCATTTGAAAACATTATGCTGTGATTTTACAAACATAAGAACGCTTGCCCATAAAACCTGCAGCATTGCTTTCACTAGTGTATTTCACAGTACTGCTCACACTTCTAAATTGCCCTCTCTACGAAGCAACTATCATAGAAAAAAAAAATGTGTTGCACCCAAGAATGTCATATATACAGGATCGGTATCACATTAATTACAGCCCCCCCCCCCCCCCCTCAGATAGTACAAGGTACCTTTAGAGGCCTCCTTGTCTGCCTCTGCGTCTTTCTTTTTCTTTCCAGCACGCTTTGTGGGTGTACCTGCATGTTGGAGACCATGAGAAATAGGCAAAATGAACCACCATTGATTCAACAAGAAAACACACGAGAAAGCAGCGCCTGGCCATTACACTTGTTCGGTGTTATTGTCAACGTAACCATTGCCATCCTAATGTTAGCCAGCTGGTGATGGCAATGATGGCACTCACCTTCCATCAGTTGGAAGGTGATGGGAACACCGCAAAGGCAGTATTCCCATGTCAGACTGTCTTTGCTGGCACAGTGGCTTATGGAATGGGATCATCTTCCCGTACCACTCCAAGGCAAAAGTTTGGAAACTGATAGCAATTTGTAAACATCACATGGAGAGCTTGATTCTCTGGGAACTTCCAAATGATTGTGCTATACCCGGTATATAGGCCTAACACTAGTAAAAAGATGTGTCTCACCTTTGTCTGAGCAGTCCTCATTGGCTTTCTCAATAGCCTTCTCGGCCATGCGCTCCAGTTCCTTGCGATGTTTCGGTGATTCCTTGTGTGCTGGTAGCCACCGAACTTTGTCACGCCTTTCCTCGCCCTCACTGTCAGTCTTAGGATGGCTGGCCAGTGCAGCTATTTTCTTTGGCGTTTCTGCAACAGGCACCTAGCAGATGCCAAAACACATCACATGACATGTTATCAGAAACCAGACGGGCCTGACATTTATCACCTTGAACAACAGTGTACATGTTAGTTTATGTAATGTTTACTGTTTATTTCATACATTAACAGTTCATGGGAGGTATTCAGTAAGAGTCCACCTAGTGGACATGTCCATTTCGTCTGCTGTTGAAGTTCTGATTGGCTGGGCTGGAATGTGCGTCCGCAGCAGCGAGGTGCCACAGCCAATCAGCACTTCAGCAGCAGATGAAATGGACATGTTCATTAGGTGGACTCCTACAGAATACCTCCTCTGCTTCTAGCACTCCTTAAGTTATCCATGCATTGGGGAGCTACCCAGATGTTTTTTGGATCATAAACATGACAGGTCTGGCATTTATCACTTTTAGTCACAGTGCACATGTTTGTCTATGTTGACAGTCGTGCTTTGATCAATCCCTACAGTATGTATGCAGTGTTATGTATGCTTTCAAGATGTGTGTGGCGTCAACTTTAGAAACTTGATCAGCATAACTGGATAACAACGCGTTTCTCAGTATACAGTGTCTTCCATATTTGGCTGGTGGACTTGAAAAAATTCCTGTCCACAAACTACTCGTCTAATTGAGAGCAGACATTGCTCACAGGGTAGTATATTGTAGTCTAAGTTGCTTGAGATGTATATAAACATCGGTACTTGCCTGCATTTTGTAGAATGAAGCAGAAACTGCTTTTGGCTATGAGCACAGATTTTGCAGGCAGGAGCGAAGCTGCTGATCCTACAGGTTGTGCCATCTGGCAGACAGAGAGGGAAACAACTCGGCTCAGGGGTAAGGAGAAAAGCGTGCTTGCTTCGAAGATACAGTTCGTCTGCTGAAATGAATGTCGCAAAACGAGTCATTCATTTCGACAGGCAGATGAACCGCATCTTCAAAGCAAGTGCACTTCTCTCGTATCTCCCGAGCAGAAAAGTTGTCTCCCTCGCCGTCCGCCAGATGGCGCAACCTGTCAAATCAGCAGCTTGGCTCCTGTCTGCAAAATCTGTGCTCGTAGCCAAAAGCAGTTTCTACTTCATTCTACAAAATGCAGGCAAGTACCGATGTTTAAATACATCTCAAGCAACTTAGACTACAATATGCTACCCTGTGAGCGATGTTTGCCCTAAATTAGACGAGTAGTGTATGGACAGGAAATTTTTAAAGGCCACCGGCCAAATACGGAAGACACTGTACACATGCACATATGTTGTGGTGCCTACAATCAATGTTTAGAAAAAAATGCCTTCTTTCTCAAGTTGAACTCCTCTGTACGTATACTATTAAAGAGACACTAAAGGCAAATATTAAGTGAAGCTAAAGTGATAGATCAATGCTCGAGGATGCCTAAGGAATCAATATTATTGATTAACATGAAGGCACTCCTCATTTTCTTTCTGTCACTAGTACTCAACTTCTCAGAGTAAAAATGTAATTGCACTGCATTATAAGACAGAAGAAAATGCTACTAGTCCAGTTCTATTCTATGTTTAGAAAAAATAAATAATTTACGTTTCGTTTGAGAATGGCGCGGGTGGTCGAAAGGTTTTGCTTTCGCTTGACTCTACACAACCCGTGCCTTCAAGTTTCAGTAGTTCTGTTATCACGTATTGCCGCGCTGGTTTTACTGGCTTGCGAAACTCCTACAAAGTGCAAGTAGGCAAGATTTCCACATCTATGTGATGTTGCGGAATGCCTGACTGATCCATGCCACTTAAGCAAAAGTAGCTGCAGCAACAAACCCAATGCTATCTTGGCTTGGTTTCTCCATTGTTACGTGTTTGCGTCTTGCACAAAGAAATATAGTGCCGTCTGTCAGGCACCGTTTTACTCGCAGACGGCTGTGAAGGGTGGCGATAGTGTATGCAACATCACCACTCCCTCGCTCCGGAGTGGGCAATTTGAATTGCACTAAGGGTATCCGCACTCTTCAGACACTACTTTCTCCTAAATGAAGTCTTTTTTTGGCACAAAACAAGTGCTGCAAGGTTTCTGGAATGGTATTTTAACAGTCCACGTTGACTTAATATTTGCCTTTAGTATCCCTTTGAGCAAAGGCTCTTATGTTAAAGGCAATGGCTGCAACTTGAAAAATTCAGAATGAAAATTAGCTCTGCAGTTAAATATTCCATCTTTATGAATGCATACGTGACTAAATGTGAATATCTGCCACAGTCTTATCTTCAGAAAGCTTCGTAGTTGAGAGATAAACCTGTATGCAAATAAGCAGATGAAGATGGATGGCACTGCGATGCATGCCTTAAAAATTGAGAAACTAATTGTACTAGTGCTATTTAGCAATCCTAACTTGTTAATTAATAAAGTAAGTAATGCAGGCCATCACCCAATGATGAAAGCCAGAAACTGCACAATGGTATACTGACATTAGAAAACTAATGCTTGCCACTACTGTCGTATAATCATGCCTTGCCTCATACCACAAACAAAATTTCCATATTAGCCTACACCTTGTTCAATTGAACTTTGATAGTACTGTTCCAAAATTTCTGCTAATGATAAGCATTGAGTATTTAAATAAAACAGAAGAGAGGACCAGAACAGCTTTTTAAGATGTCGCATGAATGAGGAAGAACAAAGTGACCACCATTAATACTTGTCTGCTCTTTGCATAGTAGGTACGAAAAATTTTAATTGCAAAAAGTCACAATTAAAGAACTCTACAAGCACTCAAAAAAGGAACCTAAGCGATCATATCAAATAAGGAAAGCCTTATCACAGCAAACAAGCTGCTTTCAAGATGCCTTTAGAATATCTGTAGAAATAAAGCAGAGAGCGAATTGAAAATTTAATTCTGGAGTTTTATGTGCTAGAACCACAATACAATTATGAGGCATGCCTTAATGTGGGACTATGGATTAATTTTGACCACCTGGGCTTCTCGAACATGCACCCAATGCATGGTACATGGGCATTTATGCATTTTGCTCCCATCAAAATGCGGTTGCCGCGGCCGAGATACGATCTTGCAACCTCGTGCTTAGCAGCACGTCATAGCCGCTAAGCCAGCACAACATGGAGCAGGGAGGGAAGGCGCTTCATATTAACACAGCCCACAGCATACATGTACTACGTCTTAGAGGTAGCACCTTTATTATTGACAAGTTGAACATGTGGCTAACTTTCTTGAATGCCTTGATTGTCTATGCTGTGGAAGACACCAATGTGACAGACTCCAGGGAAACCCTTGACTTCCTGAAGCTCTAATGTGCATCTAAATTTAATTACCTGAATGTTTCTGCATTCTGCCTCCGTGGAATACAACTATGGTAGTCCCGAATAAAACTTGGGTCTTTGTGCTCAGCGATACAACAATATCAGACACTGAGGCACTGCTTCAAGTGCCCAGCACTAACTAGCTATAAGTGATACGCCTATGGACCTGCCTGAAAGCAAAGAGCTTCTGTTAGAAATCGAATGTGCCGTTTTTGTAATCTACTGAGAATGTTTATTGGGATGTCTTTGGTGTCCATTCAGTAAGATCCTCTGACCTATCAGTAAAAATGTTCTTTACCACAGGTGGCTCCTCCTTGGGCCCATTCAGTTTGGCTTTATCTCCATTCTGGATTGTTCCTTGAGGTGATTTTGCAGACTCCTGTTCAAATAAAAGTACACTAATAAATATGAGTAATAAAATAACTTATCTTTAACAGGAACAATATCGAGCAATTTTTTCAAAGCATACACATGGAAGAAAGGAATTATGCGAAAAAGGAAGTGAATACAATGATGAATGTTGTCAACTTTCAACATTTACCTGTAAACACAAACTTAGGATATGCGTCACTCACTTTCTTTAGCCCTGGTGGCTTCTCATCTTGATCAAGGGCTGACAGTATCTCTTTAGATCCAATGTGGTTGATTACCTGTGTCTGGAAAGCAACAAACAGGGCATTTAACACTTCCCATGTCAACTTCCCATTTACTTCAACAAAGTTGACACTTGCTTCACAGCAATACGTTTACCTTGTTTAGCACAGACATTTCTGATGTGTCATCATCACTGACGTCACTGTCCACGTGGCGGATACTGGTGTCCCTTTCAGCTTCTACGAGAAACGGCGGCTTTCGTGGCTGTCGACTTGTCTCGTTGAGTACTCTTGCCGTAACATGCAAATCTGAGATGCAAACAATGGGTTCACTTCAGGGCAACCAGGGCATCCTTGTTGGAATTACGTTTTAGGAATGTGGAGCTCTTACAGCAGAATCAATGAAGAACAGTTTGGAATTCATTACACATTACATCATTATTGCACACAGTACTGACATGATGACCAATCAGTTTATGCATGGTTCACGTGCAACAGCTTTGAGGTGACAAAGTATTCTGTAACCAGCATTTCCGCCATAATTCCATTACCAAGACAAGTCAAGTGAGATTAATACCAGATTTTCATGTGTACGACCTGCCCCTATATTAACCTTCTTCCTCCATTTCAATCATTGGGAAACGAAAAAGAAAAAGCTGGACATATTACCCATGCAAGTAATCATGCATTCAAATCAACAGAAAAGCAACCTGGCACAATATTCATCACAAAGTAATGTTCTAGAAGCAATTGCAAAAAAAAAAATTACAGGGTTTAATGTGACAGAACTGTAGAGTAAGTCATAAGGAACACCGAAGTAGAGGTCTCTGGATCAATTTTGACTTCCTGGAGTTTTTAAATGTGCATCCAAAGCACGGTAAACAAGCATTTTTTTAATACTACCGGCATCAGAATGCGGCCACCACAGTCAGGATCGAATCCGTGACCTTTAGTTCAGAAGGGCAACGTCGTAGCCCACTGAGCTACTGCGGCAGCTTTTTCTAACATACTCCTGACATTTTATGATAACAAATATGATGGTGACTGACCTTCTTCACAAGCATCTGGTTCGTCTTGGTCGTTTTCAATTAGTGCCGCCTGAATGGAGACAAACAGGATATTGACTGAATGAATTTAGAAGTGACCCAACAGCACTTTCATTGTGGCCACCACAGCTGATGGGCAAATACTACACAAGAATATGGCAAATCACTTCTGTAGAAGCACGCAAGGTGGTAGAAGTTTTGTTAAAGAAAAAAACTGTCATCTGCCTAACAGCAGCACAAAGCTAAAAAGGAAGCCCATGGTTCCAGATTCGATCCCGGGACCAGGAGGAATTTTTTCTTCAACTGCAAACTTTCTTTCCAAGAAGGCTGTATGGGCTTCTTTTGTAGCTCCATGTTACAGTCTGGTAGATCACAATTTTCCCTTGCATAAGTATTATGAACCAATAAAAACATAACAGTAAGTGATGCTTCATTTTAAAGACAAAGAGTACAGTGAAACTTTGTTAAATTACTCTTGTTGATTAAAAAAATCTGATAATTCAGAATCATTCTTTGGTCCCAGTAGACATATGCATTATTTAATGACATCAAACACTTGTTCATTTGAATGTATTCGGTCACGCACCGTTTAATTTGAACAACCCAAATGTGCGACACAAAACAGCAAAAGCGGCACTAGCGGCCAATTGAAACTAAGCGGCGGAGTCCACATTGCCATAGTCATCAGCGGAGCCCGTAGAGGAACAATGAAAACGCAGAGCGCTTTGTGTCTATTAGTGAGTTTATGCATTTGCCACAGCACATGACACCGTGATGGCCGCACGTCCCTTCAGAACTGCGTAGTTGCCATCCCTGATCACAACAATAACGGCTCGGGTTTCATCCGCAGTGGTATCAGTGAGCAGTAGTTTCATTTTAACTCAGTGCCAGAGTGTTTGTTGGCAGCGTGTCTTCAGAATTGCATAGTCACCATGCACGATCGTATCAATAACGACCACAGTTTCATCTGCAGCAGTTGCAGTGAGCTTAGTTACATTTTGCCTCAGTGCAGTGCGCGTCGAATGTCGGAAACATGGTGGAAGCTGTCGAGGGTGACGACCGATTCTACCAGAGCCCACACGTTGGCATAAACCCGTGGCTATATTGCGAGGGATGGACAATCTCTTGCCAACTAGCTCACGGTGAAAAAATGATCAGGATGTGTGTGCGGTACTGAAAAGCATGTCTACCTGGATGAACAAGAAGTGCAAGAAATTGCAAGGCTCTCCAAATTGTGAGCACATGAAGACAAGGAATGCTTCTTCTGCTATGATTTTGTACGAAATAGAAACAAGGGTTGCAAATTGATTCAGTAAATAAAGGTGGATTGGTGCAGCACGCATTTATTTATTGTTTTCTTGATACCCTCGCTAACTCAACATCCAACTAATTCAGCCGTTTCTTTTTTTCTGGTCCCGTTAAATATGAATCAACCAGGTTTTACTGTATGTAAGAGAAGTGAATTGTTCACTTCTTAATCAATAAAGCAGTCATGACATGAACTGAATTGCTTTTGTGTCTAGGTTTAATGAACAAGGTTTTTATGGAAGTTGGCACTAATTTCTGTCGGCAGTTGGACTACACATGAAGTTATAATTCTCCATTATACAGTTTGCTGGCAAATCATGCACAAGGCAAACTTAGAAGGCGTTTCTTCACTGAACACTCAATAAAAAAACTTTTGTTGTTTTCCGACACTTTTGTCTCTCTTTCTCTCTCTCTCTCTCTCTTTTTTTTGAGGAGCAGCTCATTAAGAGCACTCATTGCACAACACTTGACAATTCTAGGCCCTCAGACACAACAGCTCGACATGAGCCAGACTTGTGTTTATAGAAAAAGTAGGACAGCCTCACTGAACACACAATGCGCCAGAGAATCAGTGCTTTTACAAACATGCATCTATAAACACGTACTATATATAAATTCATTTGCACAGTCGAAAGCAAATGCCAGGGTGACCACAGAAGCCGAATACTGTTCTTACACCGTTCCTATAAAGAGTAGAACAGAGCGCCCGTATATATCTGCTTAAAAGGCCACCTCAAGGGAGAGCAGAGCTTTGCATACCTTTCGATGACGTCTCTTTGCACGAGCCCCATTGACATCGCCTGTAGCACCGACCTCATTGTTTGCGTTGACTTCCTGGCCAGAACCAGGAATGACAAGGACCAGCGTATGACAGCCACCACAAGCAACCTAGCAGGAAACAAGAAATGGGATGTGACATCAGGGAGTGAGAGGACATGCTAACTTGGTGATTTCTGTCTGAACTTACTCAAACTTGAACTGCCAGTGGGCTAATGAATATGAGCTACTACTAAAGCTTACTGCTGCTGCTACTGCTACTACTACTACTACTACTACTACTTGAAATACTGTAAGCAAGTGTGCGCAGACTTGCTACAAATGCTGCACCCAAGCACACTGCACCAAAGCACAAGTCAAACCTGCCAAACAAAAAATTACAAATAAAAAGAATTAGAGCACGGCAAATCAACCAATCATATATCATGTGAGGTATATGTTAAGTTCTGAATAAAATTTTAAAAAAGAATAAAAAGCTCCAGTCACTGCCACATGAGGAGCAAGTCAGGACATGAGCACACCAAATACGTGCCCACCACTACCTTCACCACCCCCCCCCCCCCCTGAACTTACTGAGTACCGGTATACCTGGTATAAAACAATGTGTGACAACATTTGCCATTCACCTGTTGGACTTGGTATGAAAGCAGCTCCTCGACCAAGGTGGGAGTAAACTGGTTCGCAGAGACATCATTAGTTACCAGTGCTAACTTCCCGTGGCGAGCGTCTCCACATGTCAGAAGCTGCCTCTTGTCTGAAAGGAAAAAGAAAGCAAGAGGCACTTGAAAGCGAGTGTGGGTATGAATATAAATACGATCTGTTAGTGCAGAAATGTGCTGAACTGAGATGGTTTCCTTTGAATGTATGTGTGTTTATATACAGGGTGTCCCAGCTGATTTTAGCCAGAGTTTAAAAATATGCGAATTCCACATGGCTGGGCAGAACCGAGGTAATGTTTGCCATCGCTTGGACACACTCATTTTTTTTTTCATTCTGATTAATTAGATAATTAGTCTTAATTAATGAATCAACCTCTCAAATATTACAATCAGATGAAAAGCGTCAATGAGAAAATTGTAGAGCAACATGAAAAACTCCCGATACAGCTTTCTGTTGCTCAATTTGCGCTACATAAAAGTGTTTTTCCGTGTGTGAAAGAAGCCCGCGAATACATGCAAAGTGCCTCAGGTAGCCAGTCGCATGGTTTGGCGTCGGTTAGGACTAAGACACGCAACCTACGCTGGTGTCAGTAAAGCTGGCGCAACATATGTAAATTTAATCACTCGTTTGTACATGCCAAAGTTTGCGATTTCCATATACGATTATTCGGTTTCTATATAGACGTTGCAAACACCTGTTTTGTGTGCTTCAGCAGTCTTTTGTTGCTGAAGTTAGTCATCAGTCTCTCTGGGGAGCTGACAGGCAGGACAGCAAGCAACAAGCACTCACCAGAAGACGTGGGCCTTTTACTACTATGTTGCCTTTAAGGAACACACAAAAAATTTGACAGTCTCGCATGTGCAACAACTCGAAATGACAAATAAGATGCAACACAATGTCAGTAGTTGACTGGCGAATGTTATGTATCCTTTAAAATATTCATTGTCAGAAAACAAAAAAACTAACATATTGTTCTCTATTTTTTAGGTAAGAAAACATGAACAAGACTGAAAATACTTCCAGCAAAGTATATTAAATTTTATATGAGGTTTATTGCCCAAAGCAGCACACGGGCTATGAGCAATGTTTTCGGGGGCTCCGAAATAAGTTCAACCAGCTTGTGTTCTTCAATGTGCACCTAAGTCTGTGTGCACAGTTGCTGAACGATAATTCAGACACCGATACCTTGGACATGCTCGATTATTCAGATGTCTCAGCCTCGTCACTTTTCTCATAGCATAATGTATAAGGACGGCCATTATTTCGGATGCCTTCCAATAAACAATTTGATATTTTGGACTTCGTCTGCATGACAGCATATAAGTTCGGCCACAGAGATGGGCGTAAAGGGCAATGTTTTTGTTTTGATATGTTGCCAGCATCTCCTCGAAACCAAAAGTAGCGCAGAATGCTACTGATCGTGCCCAAGCCGTGGGACAAGTCAAGCGAAGACAGTAAAAAGTGTCAACGCAGCATTTGCATACTTATGGTCGTGTCCCGTGCATCCAGCATTTCTGCAAATAGTGGCTCGCAATATTTGCATTGACTGCAAATATTTGCATTGACTGCAAATATTTGCATTTCTGCAAATAGAGGGCCACTACTCGGACTTTTCCATCACTTTTGCATCACTTTTTAATCACTTTTGCATTGAAAGTGGGATCATGTGACATCACTTTGCTGTGGCGAGCATTCTCGTGCCGATTTGATCTGCAATTTAGGATATTTATTTTGATTGGTCATAAACGTTGCACCCTGTCATTGAATAGTACTTACTGTCATATTAGAACAGAAAAAAAGTTGCTTGGGGCCTTTTAAATGCTTTTTAATATACTTGTCGCAGAATATATCTAGCCAAGGCTGCGACTTGTTCTTGTTTTGGCTGGATTGTTCGTTTAGAAAGCTGCAACAAGACTTGGTCCATGCAAGAGCAAACTGGTCAAAGAATTTTCCAACAACCTTAATGGCTTAGAGATCACTCCTCAGAATATTGTTATTAGTAAAGTAACTTGTCAGAGGTCGTCACTTTCAAGGTGCGGCTGGGTTACAGAGGGTGATAACGTTTGCCGTAGTGAAAGAAGTGCTTGACGTGTTGCATTTTCTTTATATTTGTTCATCAGCAGTGCAAATAAAGATGGCATTGACTACTACATGATACAAACAAAATAAAATAACGTAAATTTTGCAGCACAAAAACCCATGGCCACTTCCCATCTCCCTTCGTAGTTTGCACGCTTCTTTTCTTCTTCTATTCTCTACGGGCATTTTGTATACAAAAAACAGGTAGTTGACTTTAGTAGATATTGACTTTTGTTATTGTGCACTGGGGCCCATACAAATACGCATCCTATGTAAGCTAATAAAGGCGTGCACTGATCCTGAAGGCTCTACATTACACAGGTGATAAAACTTGCGCTGTTACAGAGATTTATCGACCAACAATATTGCTGGTAAGTTAAGTGATGAGAACACTTGCAGCATCAAGTTACACCGAATAAATAAAATAAAATGTACCAATAAATTGTGAACATCTGCAGCAAGATCTCTTCACATGTTCAAGCCAATAGTCGATTTACGAGACAAGATGCTTTGCCATGCACATGACTGACTGCATTAGTTGCATATTTATTTATTTATTTATTTATTCAATACTGTCAATCCCGTCAGGGATCGTAACAGAAAGGGCATTCAAAAAAAGTACAATGACATACAAACATGACAACAATAATGGTTTAGAAATACACATTAATACACAGAATAAACTTACACATCAGTAGCAGTAAAAAAATATATAATCAGGTTCACGCTGCAAGATTTGGGTGGAACAGATAATAGTGTTAAAATGCAAAACAAAGGTAGTAACAAAGTGATACTGACAGTAAACAGAAATAATTACTGAGGTGTAAGTAGATCGTTTTCAACAAGCGTGATAAAAGCAGTTAGTGATGACGTAGTTACACAGGTAACGTAGTCACGTAGTTAACAGTGTCACTCTTGCGAATAGAACTTGTTTTGTACATGTATGTGCACACTTTGAAATTTGTCAGACAGCCATGGAGCTTCTGTAGAAGCTACTGTGCTTTCTGCTTTTGCGACAGTATGTAGAGCAACGCCTGACCTACGTCAGCATGGAGAAACACTGTATATTCATATAGAGTGTTACAAAAGTTTAAAATCAAAACAACGAACAAGTGCTGTTGTGTAGAACTACTACAACCAACCAATATTCTGCAGCAGTAAGAAGAAAAACGAAGCGTGCGATGGTGCTGAAGCAGACACTCCGGCACAGGAGTCAACTTTGTACGTCATTCAGATGCTGACGGCAGCAGGCAACACCACGGTATGTCCTCGCCCTTGATACCACAAATGAAGACTCCTTACTGACGAAATACAAGCTCACCTGAGAGAAAAGCGGTGTGACTCTCTCCACAGACCACCTTTGCAATCTTGATGCCTTCGACAAAGGGGATCAGCTGTGGCTTGTTGCTTTGCAGTGTCTTGTTCCCCAGCCCGAGCTGGCCATTCCGACCATCACCAAAGGCATACACTTTTCCCTCAGCTAGAAGCAAAGAACAAAGTATGCAGTGCTATGAAAAAGAGAGCCTATAATGCTACCTAAGCAATACCTGCTTCACATGCTTGCTTTCAATGAATTATCAAAACCAAAGGTCATTAAAGGGGCCCTGAAACACTTCTTGAAAATAGTAAGAAAATGTTGCTGATCTGTCGTAGAGGCTGCGGTGAACATGTGAGCCAAATATTACTGCGCTGCATGCAGCAGGGTAATTACAATTTTGTGTCAAAAACAGAAAAGATTGCTTGCCCTTGTTTCCGCCATATCATCACGCAGCAGCATCACAAGCAGCTAGGCCCACCAAAACTATTGGCTGGATTCTTGATCACGAGAGCATTCTCAGTAATACATAACTGCTAATGTTTAATTACACAAATGAAACATATATACCCTATTTACTCGCATAATGATCACACTTTTTTGTCAAAATAATTGATGGAAATTTAGGGGTGCGATCATTACGTGGGTTACATTTTCCGCAAAAAGAAAAAACATTTTTTTTTCATTCCGCATTTACTATGGGATGACAAAAGGTCAACAAACACGTGGCTGCCATTGTAACAGTGCAGGACACCAAAACAAAAATGGCGGCCGGTGGAGCACGCCAAATGCGCCGAATGTGATTTTTTTTCCTTCTTGTGAGAACATTATGTGCATTGAAACAGTTTGTTCTGTATCAGTAATGAATAATAGTATTGTTAATATTGGCAAATTTGAGGAAATAACATAGCCATGTCCACTTTGAGGGGACAGAAACAGAAATGGGTGTGCTTAGCTGCCAGTGACATAGAAATACATGACGGGCATGCTTTGAAAACTGAGGCATTCGTCTTCACTACCATCCTTCACTTCTACTATCCTAATACGGCTCGTTTCTGCTAAGGGTGAGCGAATATCTTAGCTGTGTTACAACCACCGCCATATGAATAGGGTACAGTTCTAACGTATCAATGTAAACGTGGCTACTATCGTTGCCGCTTGGAATTTGTTGTATGCCCATGAGTGCAGACGAGAGGCATCGAAAGGCGCCTTTTTTGTTGTTGTTGACCCCAACCATTAAAAAGCCTACAAATAATAAAGCCAAGGCAAATTCGATTGTAGATGTTTCTTTTTTTCATGGAAGTGCAAGAAGTGATGAAAGGAATGAAATGGGGCATCTGCTTAAGAATCTGTTTGGCGAGTGCAGACTGTATGGTAGCATTCGACAGCATTCAACAGATGGTAAGCGCGATCATCAGTAGCTAGACTTGGCACACGACTTATCGCAGCGGCAATTTCGGGGTGTGATCATTATACGGGAAAGAAATTGAATTTTGACGACAAAATTCAAGTGTGTGATCATTACGCGAGTGCGATCATCATGCAAATAAACACCCCCCCAGTACATCTACGTTCTCAAAGAAAAAAAAAAGAAAAACAATAATTTCATCTTTGGATTGCAGGGCTACACCCAAAAATTGCATGTAGCTGCATCTGCTGCGTGTGGTCTCCAAGATAGCAGTGGCGTGCTGCGTAGCATAGTCTACAGTGTATGCCACGGAGTGCTGCGACAATCAACTTTTGGGTGGGGCTTTGCCTTCTTGGCTCTTACGCTGTGCTGCTTCCACATGCTAGTGGAAACGAAAACAGACAAAGCAGGGCATCGGTGTGATAACTTCACTTATAATTGAACAATTTGAAAAATGTTTGCAGCATGACATTCATGAGACTACATTCTTTAATAGTGAGAACATTTTTTTCGTGGCCCCTTTATGATCGGTGTGCTTCTTTGGGCAAGCTCATGGAAGGTAGCCACTGGGGCTCGCAGATTTTTTTAGATGATCACAGATTTCAATGGTCCTTGAAAGTGCACATGTGACTACAGTATAACAGAATTTCACAGAATGTTTATGTGAAGTATTACAGTAAAATCTCATTAAACCGTACCCACATAGACAGTAGTTTCGTACTAAAAGTAGTAAAGTCAAATCCCTCACTCAGTGGCTATTAAACATAATGCATTTTGTATCCGCATAAACCATACCAGCTTATTGCAAACGCAATGGTTAACGCATAGTGTTCCCACTTTTTGTCATGAAATCACGGCGGCACAGCAGCCTGGCAGAACAACCAGCCTCAGAGGCTGGAACGGCCTCCAAGTGCAAATGCAATGGGCACTTGGAAGAGTGAAGCCACATCAACATTATTTCGGCGCCGCGTCAGAGTCATTGTGGCATTGTAAAAGCTAGGACAAAAACCGGGTGCTCAGCATAGAAGAAAAATTGGACATCATTCGTGCTATGAAACGTGGCACGAAGTCAGTGCTGGCACATGAGAGGGATCTACCGTTGACTACGGCGTGTGGCATTTGGAATACGAAGGAGAAGTTGCTCAGTGGTGCTGCTGCGACCATGAAAATACGCCAGCTACGAGGTTCGACTCTTCGAGGTTAGACTTCTCGCCAGCGTTGCCTCTGTTATTGCCGAAGTGTCGCCTAACGACAGTGATGAGGATGACACGGAAAGTGAAAGTACGGGTGATTCAGCCCCGACAGTGACAGATGCTATGTGTTACGTTAGCCTCATGCGGGTGTTTGTCAAGAAGAGGGGGCTGGCAGAAAAGCTGGCTCGTCGCTTAAGTGAGTTTGAGGCTGCCGTCATCACTGCTAGCCCGCCGCAGCATAAAACGAAAGTAACAGACTTTTGTTGCGCAAAGTGAATAAATATTGCATGTTTTCTGCCCTTTCATTGCACTCTCTCGTACTTACATTTTTGACAGGTAAGTGGGCGATCTCATGCTATTTCAGTTAAACAGCACTACCATTTAGCACATACTTTTTCCAAGCTCTGGCCAACTAAGGTTTAACAAGGTTTCACTGTAAAACTAAATTGTGAACAGCATTACGGATGTACACAGATGATGCAGTAACAGCACTAAAAAGGCACACAGCATTGATTATGCTTTGACTTATATGGATAATGGATTAAAGTTTATCTGTGCATAGTATTGTAGAAGCACTAAAACCTTTTTAGAGTTTCTGAAGTGTGATTCGTTTTCTATGAAGCAAGGGATGAATGCCCATCGAAATCCACAGGGAAAATCAGCCCATGCATGGGGAAAGGTGTTTCGCTTTGAGAAGTGCGAGGTAGTGGTGTTGTGAGTTATCAAAAGGCCGTGAAGACTTGCAGAACAATGAGCGTTTGGGGAGGCCGTATGCTGTGCTGACTGGCGACAGCATGTCACAGGGGCACCTCAAATTTAGTGCCGGGATGGGACAAATGTCTGAACCGGTTTGGGGACTATGTAGAAAAAGAGCGCTTATGATTACCTGTATGTACCTTATTCCGGCTAATAATATATAGCGGCAAAGACTTTCTGATTTGCCCTCATACAGAAAACAGAAAACGGGATACAAAACATGTTGAAGCCTACCTGTGAGCGCCATTGTGTGAGTCCCGCCACAAGAGACGGAGACTATTTTTCCTGGGATGGTCGAGACCTCTGTCGGTTTGTTGTAGCGCTTGCAGCATAGGGTTTTTGGTAAGCCAAGCTTTCCTCCGTCTCTCTCTCCGAATGTATACAAAATGCCATCAACTGTCAAAAGGTGACAACAACTTATGACTTGCTCATGCCTCTGCCAAAGGTCCCAAAATCCTTCTCTGTCAATGGGTAATTAATCATGACAAAGTGTAACTTTAAATGCGTCTATAAAACAAGGCTGGATGACATAATGAATATTCTAGAAATTTGCAATTTTACAGTTGTGCCTTGCAGCAATAAATTACGTTGTTGTCAATGTTTGCAGTTACTATACTGTGATCACCACTAGCACTGGTGGCAGATTATGCAAACACACATGCATGCACACAGTGCGAAAGCCAGGTGATGCTAGCTGCACACACGTTCATGTTACCATTACTGTAGTGTCTATGAATCACCAAGAATGTGTAAGTGGTGTACAGGCATTGTTTTTAGTGATAAGTCCTGATAACAGGCGGTACTCTTAAGACTCATGTCTAAGTGTGTACTTTCTGCAGTGACATGATATTTTGGAGCTGATTTCATATCACTGTTTTAAAATTTTCTGATGCCTTTCTGTTGTACTTGCAACTGCTATGCTTGGCTAGAAGTAATGCTTCAAACAAACTCTTTGGCATCCAGGAACTATCGTTTTGTCAAGGGCCTTACCTTTCAATTACCTGCAGTCCGTTAGCAAGAATGTGGGCACTAGCATGCATGCAGACAAAGTTCAATTGACTTGGAACATTAAGATTTCCCAAAAACACTTCTCTAGCTTCAGTCGGAACTAATAAACAAAAACATGACATTTAGGTTATATTGCGAGCAACACCTAATAACATGGCTTTGTAAACAGGCTGTGTAAACTGTGCTGCCAGCAATAAAAGCCTGCAGGCAAAACTAGTGAGCATTGCACATAGAGTTAAAAAAAAAAAAACATGAGTGCTGTCTTGTAGATTATTCCATCAACTTCACAAGTTTAATGATGCTACAAGCTACTGCGGGTTGCAGGCACTCACCTGAAACAATAGCTGTGTGGTAATAGCCCGTAGAAATGCACATTATCCTGATGTCCACTTTGAGCTCCAGAGGCGAGGGAACTGTGGTCTTGGTCCCAAGGCCTAGCTGGCCCTCTTTGCCACCACCCCAGACGTAAGCCGTTCCCTTGTCTGCAATGAATTTTGGCAATCAACTGCTTACTCTACACACTGTCAGCAAACTATAGGATCATATAAAAGAACCATATGAACTTGAAAAGCAACAAGGAATGCTCCACATCCTTTTTGCTGTGGGGTGGGGCGGGGTGGTGCTGGCTAGAAACTCTGAGTACTAGGTTTAGTACATGCACAAAAGTACCTGTCCAAGTGTGTAGACGGACAGTCACTGCCGTAGCTCAATCAGAAGGCTGTGGGTTCAGCTCCCACTGGCAACAATTTCTCTCTCCTACCACTTTCATTTCCTTTTTCCTTGGTCAACAATCTAAAGTTTATCTCAAATTTTAAAAGCTTCTGTCATGATTAATACTATGATTCAAGAGAAAATACAGCTAATTTCCCCTATGTTTTCTTTGGTTTTAGCGTCTGTTGACTTCATACAGACTTCACTAAACATTCAGTCTTTCACTTCCCCCGATTACTCGCACTCATGAAAAAACTAAAGGTGATACTATCAATAAAGAGGTTCCGGAAAACTGCTGCAGAACTAGCTACAAAAGATGTCACAAACTATCAGCTCCAATCTCAATAATGCTCACGTTTCCTCCGGGAATCTTTCACACTTCCTGTGGTCTATTATGACGATAGGGAAGTATATGTAATTGGCAGCAACAAAAAAGAACAATGAGCCACAGTCTGATGCCTATGTCTTATGTTCCGAGATGGGCCATATCTTTCAGGGCACCCTGACAAAATAAAGCTGTCACTTTGTTTTGCCAGCCTTCTGGCCTATTATACAATGTAAACAGAATTTTTTAAGATCACTCGTGGCAAAAAGCATAAATCTACTCAGAAAGCTGGATTACTCAAACAAGAGGTGGAGATTACTTGCACAAGAAATGAAAATGCACTATTGACTAATAAACAAACGCTTGCTAATGAACTTTTAGCTAACTGCTTTAGCACACATACTGCAATTTATGAACTGAAGCGAGTGGTATTACAAGGCACATCCACTTGGAACAAATTTTGAATCTAGCATCAGTTTAGAGATAAGGACTGTCAAAATTGCAGCAAAAATGTACTGTTGTTTCATCAACATTTTTTAACAAAATATCATATTTTTATGCATCGAAACTCAGTTATAACAGGGACACCAATGCATTTCGTTGCATACATTAGAGATGCATATCTAGAAAGTGGCGTCATCTTCCAAATTCGTTCCAAGTGGACATGACTTGTGAACTTGTGAAACGGAAGTTTCCATTGTATTGTCTCGGCATTCTCTTATGGCTGAAGCAAAATTTCGTTGTAATGAAGTCGCATAGAAACGCACTTCGTTAAATTGAGGCTCTAAATACATGGTTTTCTATGGACATGAGGTTGTGAAATTTTAGATACTTCATTATATTGAGAATTTCGTAATATTTAAGTTCGTTATATCGAGGTTTAACTGTACCTAGCCTTATTGCTACACGACGTCAGCAAATTTTCCTCTACGACATCACGCCTCATAATGTCGATGACGCAAGGTCTGGTATTTTAAAACAAACTTTAGTATCGCATTAAAATATATCTGTTTCCCAACCTTCGCTACATGTGAACCATGGAGCGGTAAAGCTGACACAACTTCAAAATATGAGCCAGCACTTTTTCAAATTTGAACAAGCCAGCAGCATATCAGGAATCAGTGTTCTTTCACTTGACTCCCTGAGCAAACACAAAATTCAGTATGCTGACCGACATTCTCACAACAAAAAAATGATGCTCCCTCACATACCTGTAAGCGCCACGGAGTGCTCAGCCCCAGCAGCCAGCTGCTTGATCTGAAGCCCGCTGAGTGCAGTGATTAGTGCAGGCTCCGCATGTTGAAACTCTTGAGAGTTGAGGCCCAACTGGTGTTCGGTGTTGACACCGAAGCCATAAACTTTGTGATCATCTGACACCACAGGAAGGGTGGAAAGGCACACACGTATTATCAAGAGGTAGTTTTCAAGAACAAATGCTGCTTTTGCACTTATCAACAAATACCTAGGCAACATGTGAAATTTGACAAACAGGCTTTCTGACAGGTCTGACTTGCCCTAAACAATATGGCTGAGCTTCCGCTGGCAGCCACATTGACTGTGAGAAGTGCATTTTGATTTTGAAAGCTCTGATGGTCCAAGGAACTGTGAACAGCAGGCATAGTGGTGCAGTCTTTTTTTCTATTCTAGCCTGCGCCCCGCCGTATTGGTTGGGTCAGGCAAGAGGTATGTAGGAGTGCACTTGTGAATTTCGCATATCATCTATTGCCGGCAAATTTGACCTCTATTGCTTGCAACAAGAAATTGTGTGATATTAAGTTGAAAATAAGCGCAGCACTAATAACCGGGGGGCAGGGAGGAGGAAGTGGTGGAGAATAAGCTTATGAGCCGCAAATCAAGTTGCCTGGGGTTATTTGAGAATGAAAAACACTTCAATCACAAAATCAACAGCGGCAGGTTATGGCTGGAAGCAATATGAAAAAAAGGGGGACATAACACTTCGGGGATTTCGATGTCCTAAAGCCACAGTACAGCTACGAGTGCCGCCATAAGGAAGCGTGGTTGTGGATTAATTAGACCACTTGTGGGGCTTTAAAGTGCAACAGGATCTTAGTGCACAAGCATTTTTTCATGGCACCACCACCATTACAATGCGGAAGTCATGCCTAGCAGTAGAATGCAGAAGCTACTAAGCCACCATGATGAGCCAATGACATATCAAAAATGAACCAGATAAATAAAGCACTACAATTAAATTTCTATGACACACTTTTAATGACAGAAAAGTTTGACAAGGACAAACTTTTCTGAAATAACACATCCACCAAAAATAATGCTATTAATTGCAAAAGCCAATCTTCAATATTGACCTATGGTATAAATAATGTCTATGGAACCAAGGCTTCAGGGAGACGAATTCACTTATGCAACAGTAACTTGAACCTAAGAGCCTTATTTATTGAATGTCCATGATGACCATAGTAGAGAAATACTTAGACTGAAGGCAAGATATACACTCATATACAATTTTGAGCTCTTTTGTCCTGATAATAAAGAAAGGGGGCATGGTTCTAACTTGGATAGACTGAATGCTAAAATTAAGGAAAATATGGTACTGCACTTAGTAATAAACCTACATGCATGTTCTCACCTGTTGCAACCAGTGTGTGAGCCCGTCCACACGCTAGAAGAACCGCCCGCTGGTCTTTCAATGCTGAAAAATAAAATTTCAAAGCTGAGTACCTTCGCTACAATTTTTACCATAGCAACAGAAAATGATTCTGCTTGACAGCAGCAGCAGTAGTGATGCAACACATGGTGCACAGTTATTATTTATTTGTACTAAAACAAGCAAGTCACGCATTTAAACATGGTATAAAATGAATGCACTGCAAAATGCCACCTGCAAATGAAGTTTAAGCACTAACAAGGTTGCTGTTTAGCTGAAAAAGCCAATAATAGCTACCTCAATTATTTACACAATACTATACAGTATCCATTTTGAAGATAGCAATGGAGCAAAGCCATGCATACATGCTATGTACTTGTTTTTCTATTTCTATCTCAAATACTTTATTTTTTTAATTGTCTGTGACAGATAGCTCTGTTTTGCCTTCCCAGGTGTCTTTTTGCAAGAGGTGTAAATTACCTGCATGAGAAATCATAATGTTCATGCAGCTAATTAAAAAGTTTCCCTAATCAACTGTGAAACCGTGTCTGCTACAAGACTACCACCACTTTTGGGATACCTATCCTTAATATTCACTATGAAATTATATTGGCATTCCAGTTAACAGCTTTTCAAAGGCCTCCTTCAAGTAGTTCAGGATAATAACAGATATCTCGAAAATGGTGCTGATCTTATAATTTCTGCTGAGCAGGCATGACTTCTGTACAGCTCCAATGTTGCATTTGCAACATATGCTCTAAAGTAAATAACAAATAATTAGTAAATCTTTTCACTTAGCTACCTGGACAGGGCAGTCTATTGTGT
Source organism: Dermacentor albipictus (assembly GCF_038994185.2). Lineage (NCBI taxonomy): Eukaryota > Metazoa > Arthropoda > Arachnida > Ixodida > Ixodidae > Dermacentor > Dermacentor albipictus. The sequence goes on along the minus strand of NC_091825.1, from coordinate 139,956,811 downwards.
ATATGCCCACCTCTTCAGGCAACTCATCTAAACAGGCCTAACTAAGCTATATGCTCCATAGACTAACTTTTTTAAAATAAATCGATTAAAGAATAAACTTGGTACAATATATTAATGTGGCATATTCACAGGAAATACGGAAATTGATCAGCTCCTCAAGTCAAACAAGATTTCTCAATTAGGAACTACGTACGTGAAAACATGGCCACCTGCACCTCATCTTCTAGAAATGCATATAAAATGTGTGTGTCTCAAAAGTACCTTTCACGCACTTGGGCCGCACAACTGTGTTCTTGTGGCCATGCCCAAGCTGGCCATACTCGTTGCTGCCAAAGCTGAATACACGGCCTCCCGCTGAAAAACAAAAAACAAAAACAATATAGCCCATGAGAAAGAGCAGCAGTGGCCACATTTTGAAAACTTTGCAGCTGGTAAGTTTATTCAAGGTCAGAAACAATAAATAGCCAGTTAAACCTCTGCCACACTAAACAACAAGCTCATGTCTGTACTTTTTCCGAGCAAAATCTACAATGCTTATGGAAGAAATGTACCCGTGACCCACTTGTGCATGGAATCCGGACTGCCTCTACTTGAATCGCGCCGCAAACTTCACAGACTATAGATTCTCTTCAGTATTGTCGCCAGCCGAACAAAACTAGACTTTCCTACATATATGCCTTTTAACACCACCGAACAGACTCGAGGAAAACGTGAGAATATGTTGTTAATGCCCCAAACGAGAACCAACAACTACCTCTATTCTTTCTTTGCATGAATGATAACGGAACGGAATTCAATGCCACGTGAGGCAACACAAATGACATCACCCATATCTCTTTAATCAGTGGTGTCTAATATTGTTTAGCAAGGTTCTTTACTCATCATTTGATATGAAACGAGAAGGAAAAATTGTGTGGAAAATAAAAGGAGGAAAGGAAAAGGGGAGAGGGGGAATTTTTTTGCTGTCATCGTTTACCCACTTCTGTTCGTTCCCAATAGGTGCGGTGATTTAGTGCCCTTTTTGTTTGCTTTTGTTTCGTTAATACCCTCGGTGCTTGTGCTGCTTCTATGTTCCAACAATTTTTGTTACCCTCATATGTGTTATCATATTTCTTCCTGTACCACTCCTGCCTTGGCTGCCAAAAGGCCACCGGCAGTATTGAATGAATAAATAAATAAATAAATAAATAAATAAATAAATAAATAAATAAATAAACAAAATCAATTCTTCAACTCAGTAACATAGGCACCTGCAAATATTTCAAAGAAGCATTATGCAAGTTGACAGGTATGCTCCCTGTGATGCAAATGATCACTTAATGTAATTCTTAAATTTCAAGGCATTATTAAACTGCACACTTTTGGTGTAAACTAACATTGATACCTTCGTCCCAATGAATTCTGTTATCTTTCATACTCCGCTGTTCTCGAGTTGTATTCTTCTTATTTTCAAAATTGCGCTGAATCATCATTTGTCAATACTGATCAATGACTGTCTATTTCAAGCGCTACACCTGAACATCTTCATCTGAACATCATCATCATCATCTATTGGGCACTCTTGTTTATCGCCTTGGTTACCTCACAAGATTGTAGATCATGCTCTCTTGTATGTAATACCCAACACTGACCCTTAAAGGCTAAGTGAGGATGAAAAGAGATAAATATAGGGTATTCACTATACGAAAAAGCAGTCACAGTAAGACGGTGCCTTGAACTGAACAGTTAGCGAACAAGAGAAGCCTCAGCGTGGAGCCAAAGTTTCAACAAGGGGGTTATGCCTTCCTCAAGTCACCAAGAAACTACAGCACTACACGCTCCAGAGTGATGCTTTTGTCATGTACGTTTTTCAACATCAACAGACATTTCAACTGATCAGACAATTTCATCCACTTGCAGAGCTGTGAGATTGCATACCAATTCATATACATATCCAAAAGTCTATCAATTTCAGCTGTATGTTGTGTCAAATGCACTATCAGTTATTTTACACAACCACTGAATGCACAAAGAATTGGGTTTTATTTTATGCACAAATGAATTTATGATATTTTACAGAATTCTTGTTTTTTATCAACATATGTCACACTCAGCAAAGTGCAACAATTGTTTTGCAATTATTTTATGTTCTTATCCTTCGCCATGCCAAGTGTATAATACCTGTGATAACAGTGGCATGGCAGCGTTCGAGATTACAATAAAGAATGGAAGAAGGAGACAGAAAAGGCAGACCGGAGTTGAACAGGATCAGGACCACTACACTATCCAGGCCTCGGAGAACATACCAAAAGCATTCACATACAAGCCTCACCACCAACAACCTGCAGCATTAGTTTATCTGACACAAAGTCTTCAGTGATATCATGTTGGCGATGTATGACATGCCTACACCTTGTATATACAACACCTCATGCATACGGAGCAACACTGTACATACACATTAGATTATGTACGAAAATGAAGTGTTACATTGTGGTACACTGTCACATATATTAACAAGAAGTTCTGTCAGCACACTTCAATCGTTCGCATTTAGTTGGGCAAGCATATAGTTCCAGAAATATAAATGAAGAAAAGAAAGATCGAGATTTAAATGTATACTACACTCTAAAGCATCGAATGAGTATTCAAACTAACATAACTTTTTAATATTTCTTCGAAGTCATAAGAAAAACATGCTATGTCTGACAAATTCTGTAAAGATCTACAAATAAAACAAATTATTCTTTGGGTCTTCATATCTAATCGAGCTGTAATGAATGGCCAAATGTTAAATTTGTGTTCTACTTTAAAAGCAATACATATTGTACAAAATCATGCCAGACTACACTAGTTCAAAAAACAAGAAGGGACATTGGACAGTTAAAGAAATGTTGCAACAAAGCTGCACACAGTTGAGTGCACGTTTTCAGTGCTGCAGCTGCGATGGCATCAGTCATCAGAAACAGACGTCACTGCCAGACGAATCGCATACCATGCAGCTGGACATACCCGTTATGAAGACGGAGTGCTCGTCCCCGCAGGCCACGTGAATGACGGGATCGTTTTTCACCCAAAACATTCCGGGCATGTTGCCAGCAAACCGGGTCTTCCCAAAGGTGCATACTGCCCCAGAGCCTTTGACAATGAGAAAATGGAAGTTTGACACTTTCAGTTTACTCAAAAAGCACCCTAGCAAGTGTCTATAAGTAATGGCGTTTTCATTTAGCCAGGAGTGCGCAGCGTAGCTGAATTTATGAAGTTAGGAAACCAACAAGAACTAACTGCATGTACAGTGAACAAGGTTGCAAAGCAGGGATGACTCTACAAAAAGAGAGGGGGGCAGGGGCTGCTGCTACTGACAACCTAACAAAAAGATCCCAGTGCTGCCCTCATTGCAGAGGCACTTCATGTGTACACTTGTGCAACATTTTAGGTGACATTTCTCTTCCCAGAAGACCGTGAGCCTCTCAAGATGAACAACAGTGCACAACATTTGATACATTTCAAAACATTGTCAGGCCTATTAATGATGCTGCATCCCATATTACATGCGTATGAATGCCACTTCTTAAAGTTTATTTTTGTCTTCGCATTTAACCATACTATGCTACTATGCTATGCTACTACAATACCAGCAGAAATGGTAGTTTCAACACTACCACTTCCTCCCTCACACTGCATTTAAGGGTATTAATAACTGATTAAACCAAGCGTCAGCTTCACAACATTCTTGCACTTTACAGTTTAACAAATGCAGGGCAATTGCTAATAAAGGTATGATATCTTTTCCCACACACCTTAAACTTTACTACGCCTGGAAGTTCCTGCAGCTGAATTCGCATCCAGTGGACCATCAGTAGTGGTTTCACTTCCAACTCTGAATGTATATTATTGCAGAACGTTTTGCAGGTGTTTTTGTGCATGAGTTCTACTGACCTTTTCTGCTAACCACACGCACATTTTTTTTTTTCACCCCTTCTCACAATCCCGTGTTAATTAAGTGCAAAGGGTTTGATTGATTGCAAAGGGATGCATCAATGAGCTAGTTGGTATTGTATCTTGCAGTGGGAATAGTGCGAGAAACGAAAACACACACAGCACAAGCGCTCATGCTGTGATTTATTAATTAATTGGTTTATTGAAGTTGTTTCGAAAAACTTGCAAGACATTAAGTTCTATTTAGTTATCACACATATGCAGCAAAAAAGATAATAATAAGTAGTACAACCTGCATAATGGAGTCATTATAGTAAGCTAGATTAGGCTGGTAATCAAAAGAGGCACCATGTAATATCGCATCATTCGAGGCGCGTCGATAGCCTCAAATGAGCCGCACAATACGCGTGCATTAGAAATGACCACGAGGCAAGCCCCTACAAGACGAACGGAACGGGATCCGCGTACACCACTACGGAGACACGCGCAACCACATTCCGAACACCGCTACGCGTGCGCGAGCGTTACCGACGCGACGTCGTTGCGACGATGCGCTGTATACCGCGCAGAAAAAAAAAGACGAAAAAGCGAAAATAAAAGGCGCATTGGCCACACCCCCGCTGTCACAATCGGGCAACCTTGGCCCGATTCCAAAATAAGTATTCTGTAAGACGGCAGGGAGTCGCACCGCTGCCAGTTAGCAACGACGGCGGCGACCCTCTTCCGTTCGCGAAAAGGAAGAATATCGGGCAAGCCGCGACGCGCGCGAGGGAAATCGCTCAAGCAGCACCGTAGCGACGCGTTCCCTCCCGCCCGCATGCAGCCCCTCCCCTCTGTAGAGCGCCCGCCGTAATTAATCTTGACTAGCGCTGCGCGTACTTTACGCTCACCCTGACCTACGCCGAAGCGCGCTTCGAAACGTCGCGCACACGACCGTGAAAAAAAAAAAAAAGAGTGTGCTCTTCCCGGAAACGCTAAGACGTGAGCGTGTCCGTCGCGGTTCGGTCTGCATAGCGACCGATGTTGCGAACCCGTTTGCGACGTGCGTAGGAGTGGTCATCTCCGCATAGCGGTACACCGGAGAGGCACGCTCCACGCCCTGATCGTCTTGCCTCGGTGAGGCGGATCGAAAGAGAAAAGAAAGACGAACCCTTCGATACGCACAAATGCGCGAGATACACAACAATCGCGGCCGAAACACGCGCGTGGAAACACGATGTGAGAGCTCGAGACGCGAGCATCTCATATGTAGCATCGGGAGCGAGCTTACCTGGGATGTCCTCTTCCTCATCAGCTGTCATTTTCACTTTTCGAAGCGGTCACGGCGAACAGTCGACACAGATCTAAAAGAGGCTACAGGGGAGAGGCACGAAACTCGTAGATATAGTTCGATTCGGGATGAAACATGCACGCAAACCGAAGAACGCAAGAGGATGAAATATAAGGCACCCTCCCTAAGCTCTCTCTGGCATAAGTGGATTTGGCGGACGTTGCGTAGTGCAACCATGAACAGTTTCGTAGCTAGGAGGTGTTACATAAAATTAAACAGTATAACTGCAATAAATAGTTTTTACAAAATTTTATTGTGCGACTTATTACAACAGTAATTATTTTGATAGACAATTATTGCTGTTTTACATGACTATTTTATACCGTTCTACCGGAAGCGCTGCAGAGCTTCCGGCAAAGAAACGATGTCGTCTAGCCGACCTCGATCAAGGATTCCTCAAATTTTGTACGACGAATAACGAAAAGCATGGCATCTCGAGGTGGCACTCACGTTAGCGGCACTGATGGCAGCGATTTCAACCATCGACAAAAAGTGGCATCGCACTACCAGATCAGGTTAGTTGTCCAGCCGAGCAATTGTCTTCGAACAAATACCCTTAGCAAGCGTTGCTAATATTAGGAACGGCCAGAATAACTTCTACTACAACAAGGCATCGAAGCAAATTGGGCGATATAACAACATTTACGGCCCGGTGTATTGCGTAATTTCAGAGGAATATAGCGATATTGGGCGTCTGCGGCTGCTGGCAAGTGCAGGGATTACGTTATGCTACGCGGCAAGCAATACGTGGCATCACGTTGGAGAGGTTTTCCTACTAGCAGAAAGCTGGCCGAAGCTGCTGTATTACGCTGCTTCGAATTCCATTGCGATGAAGCATATTGCTTTTATCGACTATACATCTGTGGGTTTTCACGCGACCGATCAAACTTACCACTATGAGTTCACAGCTGTCAAGGTTTTCCTGATGGCGGCGCGCGCCGAACTGAATGTTCTACTGAAGATAGTTTTCAGTGCTGCTGTCGTATAGTCAATAATGATAGATCGAATACCTACCTCAATGTCACGAGGGTACTGAACATGTACTACTTTGTGCGAGTATGTTAGTGGTGGCAGACGTGGTTTCGGCATTCAACGCTGTTCCGCACTATGCTAATTAGGTGATAAACATTACACCGACGCATTGGACGATGTTTATCGCTCGATGCCCCATCGTCAGATAGTTGATAACCTGGTTTCACATTCCTTCTCGTTAGCCAAGAATGATTCACATCGCCAGTTTGGCCACATCGCAGTTTGGTTTCGCTTCAGCACCTCGTGAACGATGTTGTCTGTCGCATTGATTGGATGCGCGCTTCGTGACGTGAAAGGATTTCGCCGCATACTTTTTTCTTTACCGCTAAAAATCAGTTTAATTGAAAAGCATTTATGAAAGCTTCCTATGATAAAACAGCATTAATTGCAATGTTTAGTATAAAGTGCAAGTGTCGTATCTGTACTTATGACAGCACCGCAAATGTGGCTGCACTCGGAGTTCGCGCTCTTAATGCCTGTTGCCTCTAACCGAAGGAATGGTGGAAAGCTATATGCCCGGTTAATGTGTTTACTTCGAACATTTTTGTAAGTCTTGCAAGTGCTGCACAAGTACAACACTTGGGACAGTAGGTGCAGCAATGTAGTGCGCATCCTAAAGAGAAGTATGAAAAATAGCTGAATGCGAACATTTATTTATATAAATCTGTTTTATGTTACGTAGTGTTCATTGTTCAATTAGGTGAAGCTACTGTATACAGAGACAGGTCAGAAATTGTGCCAAAACGTCCTTGCTGCCAGGTTCTTCGTACTGATGGGTGTTTGGCACAGACCCAAAAACTACAAAAGCTGCATAGCAAACAGAGCGTCTGGATGTACAATTTCCTATGAGGATGAGATTTTTCTTTCATAGAGTCATCTTGTCGCCAACAAATGCTCTTGACAGTGCTGCTGACATTTTTTCTCAAAAGAATGTACGTGGCAATATTCCATTCTACCATTTCCTGTATTTTGCAGTGCCATTTACAAGACAAGGCTAAAGACTGCAATGCTGCTGCACTTCTTCCTGTTTCTGGCCATGTGCGCCAAGCTAGCTGAGGACGTGCTTGATCGGCTGGACGTCTTCATCCTTGAGCTGGAGGAGCTGTACATACCGAAACCTCTGCTTTGGGAGTGGGTCTGGCTGGCCAGCCTGGCGTTCACAGTGCCGGGCCTCACAGCTATACGCCGCAACCGTGCCAGCAACATGAAGGTGTACGTTGCCGGCACGTTCCTCCTGGGGCTGTGTCCCGTGATCGGAGCTGCGGCCTACTTCTTCCGCGACATGTATGGCTTTGTGCAGCATGGTCATGCCGTCGAAGGTGTTGAGTTGTGGCAGGGTTACCCCGTGGCAGTCCTCTGGTATGCCTTCCTCACCGTGGCCTTCCAGGCCCACATGTTCTCACTCTACTTTGGCGTAAGGCTCATTCTGGCTTGGCAACGTGGAACAGTCGTCAAGAAAGCCAAGTAACCATGCTACGTGCCCACGTTGCTCCGCAGGTGCACACTCATTGCAGCGTCCTGTATGGCTGACCTTGTGCAGCAGTCTTCCTTCTTTCCTTCTGTCCATACACGTGTGGAGTGTGCTGGATCAGTGTCACAGTTGTCGGTTGCTGACCAAGTGCGAACTGCAGTGAGCCAGCCACCTCATCACCCAGTGCAAACCCTTCTACCCAACTCAGGAGCCTTTAAACACACTGTCAACTACTGCCATTTCTATTGAGCCCGTTGTCTGTAGTTCCAGCATGGCCTTTTTCTTTGTCCAAAATCATGCTGTCAGAATAAAGTGTTGCAGTGCTTGCTTCTGGCTTCCTAGGTCTGTATGCCATATAGTCAGTTTCTTCGACAAGACAGTGTACCCTAAATGAGTCAATCAAGCTTATTAAGTGTTGATACGATGGCCACAGCTGAATGAGATTTGCTCAGTGTAAGTCATTGTAGTAGTATTCTGTGCCATACAGTTTTTTATACCCACAGTTAAATTGCCGTTAGTATATATACTATGTCTATCGTTTTTATTGTCATGTGCAAGTGCTTCCTATACATGTAGAGGATCTATGTAACTCAACCCCTGGCATGCCCTGCTGGAATTTACAGCTGGGGACAACCTTGGCAACTGGGAACTTTGGCACTGCTGCTGTGCACCATAGTTTCTTGTGCATCCTCTGTGAAGACACGTTTGCAGCAAGTTTTGCAGGGAGAAGTGACCATTCTCGGAATGTGGCGTCTCCTGACAATTTCCAGGGGACCACGGGAATGCGCATCTGTGTTGTGTGTTGTGCCTTCCTGGTGTCTTCTAGTCCATGTGCACAAAGCTCTGTGTTCTTTGGTGTCAGGAACAATTCACAAGTAAAAGAAAACTTTCATGAGGATGTTCTTCCTATATGCGACTACATGCACAAGCTTGTGCTGAACTTGACACTGGCAAACTCATTAAGACATCAGCCCCTCAAGATGTTTGCCATTGTAGTTCAGCATAGCTCAAGTTCAGTGAATCGTTAGTCCTTTTTTTAAATTTATGGTATTCGGTTATGTTGTCAGGATTGCAAGACATGCAGCTCCTGCATATGATGTACCATGGATCACTCCTTTGTGCTCTTAAGAAGGTTATGTTCTCATAAAATGCCTGGGAGGAGCCAAGAACAGTTACAGGCTGATGTCTTCACATTATTCTGGTGTTGCAGCCATGTCTTGCAGCTTTGCTGCCTTGCTTTGAAGCTTTTCCTGTGTGCCTTATGTGAGCCTTGTATATGTGATAATTGTAAAGCTTTGTATTCCCATGTGTGATTAGCAAATAGTCTTAAATATGCGAGCCTGTAGTAGGTGCATTGGTTATGACTCAAACAGCCTGTTTTTCATCACTCCTGCAAGTTATGTTTTCTGGCACAGCTTGGCTGAAAAATTGGTCTTCAGGTAGTAACAACATCACGCTTATCACTCATTGCATTGCTACTTCAAGAATGTCGTGGTTTCACCCAAAATATATATGCCATTGGTATGGGCAGTGAAACTGCGTACTTTTTGACAGAACGTTCTAAGTGCATAGGAAGAAGATGCAAAGTCATTGCAAAGTGCTGCAGTGCGGGCAGATTTGGTATAGATATGTTGCTATTCATAGATATTCTTGCCATTGCTTTCTACTCTTTCGTGAAAACTGCGACACGGTGGAAACTGTAGCAGATGTGCAGACTGGATATAAAATACTGCTTCAATCAAAAAGCAGCAGTCTTCGAATTGATGTGCATAAACATGTCTATATAAAAGAAGTTTGTCCCCACAGGCACTTGGGTGAGTTATAAATTGGCAGACCCAGTGAGGGATGTGCACTTAGAGCAAATCGTCAGGTCTTCAGTGGCTGCTTCCCTAAGGTAATTTAGTGATATGACAAGATTTCACACTCTTTGGTTGTACAACTTGTGCAGCCAAATACACAAGACTAGTGGTCGGAGGGCATCTCTGCCGACTGCCGTTGTACGCTGGGAACAGCGTTGAAACCTGAATGACTGTTTTATTTCTTGCGGCCTAATGTGTGCAAAATGAATTCGGAATGTGCTGACAGAGGATGCTCGCATGATTGCTTGGAGAAATGAAAAACTTGAAAATGGCCGCCATTTGTATGATGTTTCTATGTGTTGCGATGGTGTATTGTGTACACATGTGTGTGTTTGCAATATGTGGGCATTGCTGTGGGGTGGTTTCTTGTATGTGCAAGTTGTGGCTGCATTGGTGCTCCTTGTTGGAAGGAAACTTCAGATACTCCTGATAACTTTGGCGGGCTTGCTTTGGGGCTTGCACAGAAGTGCGGACTGTGAATGCTGCAGGGTGTGTTTCATTACTAAAAACGGAGTGATACATTGTCCAACTTATTACTGCCAGCTTTTGTGACAATGTGTATGTGTGAAACCATGGCGCAATAAATTATTCCAGTTTGTTGGTACTTGGGCACTTTCCGTCACAGGTGTTTGGTCGGGCTGTGAGAATAAAAACATGGTTGCATTAAAAAGAATGAAAATAAAACATTGAAATAAGCTAGCAGTATTGAGAATAATCTGACTTCCAGCATTTTACTGGGGTCTTTCTAATTGTTCAGCGCTAAGAAAGAATCTACATGTCTTGCTAGCACTTTTTGGTAATACCTTTGCTTATTTCACCAGCTCATTGTTAGATGCAAATTTAGTGTTCATAAAAAGAACATTTGATCTGTGTTCAAGCAATGGTTCCTGTACAGATCTAAGTTTGAACCTCACCTGAAATGTAGCTGTCATCATGAAGACCTCCTCTCTCTGCATGTTTATTATTTGAGTGGAAGAATGAAGAAAGGTATGGGTATTGACTGCAAATCGGGTGTTCCTTTCCATTACGGCACACAGTGTACATGGTGGGGCTGTAACAACTGTAGCAAAATAGGCTGGATTAAATAACAAGCCAGCCAACACCAGCCATGTCACAGGTTTAACAGGTAAGAAAATGTCACTCACACAACCAAGGGCCCTCAAGAAGCTGTTCAGTCGAGCACAAATAAACCAGCTTCATTCCATGTTTTGCAATTGCAACTTGCAACTGTTTGGACATATAGGCACAGCAGTGTTCAGTTAAGTGCTATCTCGAAGAGTGTTAGGCCCTTATGTAGAACCAAAACTTGGCTTCATATTCCTCCATATTCAGCATGAGATGCTAGCGTCATTCAATATGCACCAACGTATAATGAACCGGCGAGCCGGTCTTTTTCTCTTTTTTTCAGTCGCTGATAGCTTATTCTGTCATTGTCATTGCCATTATAACAATGCTTCTATGTGGGTGTACTCCTAAAGCTCTTTTTTTCTTTCCAACTAAGTAAGCTGCAATAACCTCGGTGAAAGATCAACTGATGTTAATCCAATATGGCAGCACACATTCTTTTATCGGTTTCATATTTTTCTAGAGTATGTCCCCTTGCCAAGGGCGAGGCACTCAAGTAATCACATAAGACCAACCCTCCGAGGATGACAAGACCACTTTTCGAATAGATAGCTTCACCCATCAAAACGATGGCCAGCCTGTTATGAGAACTTTGGACAAATTATAACAATGTGCAGAATGCCACGCAACACATTTTACAGCTTGGTTGGACAGGGATGGTGTGCCTTGAAATAGATTGAAAACTAATTCCATGTGCTTAGTGTGCTTCGATGAGCACATCAACAGTGTGCGTGCATCAAGGCACCCTAGACCACACTAGAGAAACGGAGTCTATGTGGTAACTCTAGACCACACCAGAATGCGAGCATCGTTTGTGACGCTGTTTAGTTCAGGACTGCACACTCCTCTCATTTCAGTTTTATTGCTCAAGTACGGGTCGAGTAATACCAAAGAAAAGGAAATAGAATGCTCATCACAGATGAGTCATGCGCATATTCGACATCACGCCACTTAAAAAAAAATTTTTTTTTAAATCATGGCAGGGAATGCATTGTCCTGAAGTGAATACCGTAGTAGATGATGCTGGTATTGAAGCATGCTTTGGGCACATTTCAAACAGCAGATGCTATCGGTTTGTAACAGAAATGAGATACCGCAACTACAGCAATGATGCAGGTCACCTTTATCTCACTAGTTTGAATATTTCTTTGGCATTTAAGAGCAAAAGACCAACATATATGGTGACAGTTGGCTCCTTTGTCATGCGACAAGATACATGAAGGGGTGTACAATACATTCAAGAATAGCTGGGCAGTATCGAAGATACATGTATCTTAAATACTATATTAAGACACTCATTGGTTATCTTATATCTATGTCATATGATACATACGAGAAAATGGGTATCAGTATTTGTATTTTCGATAAATCGATTGAAGTATAGTGTATCTTAATTTACAAGATAGACATATTGCAACATGCATGAAGATGCCCAGAGTCTGGAAATCAGCATATAGCAGCTAGTGCACTTATTCATCACCAAGAATATAACAATGCATCAACACAGTGCAGCGAAGAAAGTTCATTTTAATGTGTAAGCGTTTTTTGGCGAGTACTCCAGAAAATCTGTCTGTCATGCAAAAAGTGTAATACCTTGTATCTGCACAAAATTCATAATTTGTGAAGTTAAGACAGTTAATTCTTATAATAGTGTAAATGTAGATAATTGGTAGCTTTATAAACAATAAAAAAGGTGAAACCCCACCGCCCAAAAAATATTGATCAGAGAGAATGCCCACATGATCAGATTTATGCATACCGATACATAGGGCTACATAGAAAATGCATGGGGCTAACTGAAATTTGGGGTAGGCCAACTTAAAACTTGGGGGTGGGCTAATTTGTAATTTGGGGTGAGCCAACTGACATTTGGGGGTGGGCCAACATTAAATTTAGGGGTTGGCCAAATGAAATTTGTGGGTGGGTCAACCTAAAATATGGGGTTGAGTCAACTTAAATTTCAGGGTATGACAACTGAAATTTGGGGGTGGGCCAAATTGAAATTTGGGAGTGGGCCAACTGAAGCTTGGGGGTATGCTTACACTTACTCGGACAACTCCAACGGAGTTTCTGCATACTTTTTGTAACTTTAACGAATGTTGAGCCTCTATCTTTTTTTTAGAATACACGGGGCGTTTCTACGGAAACTAAGTAATATTTACAAATAGCCATTTTGAAATAAAAGAAAGCTCGGTTCCTTCTGAGACATGCCATGAGTGGTGATGACAACGAGATGACGGGTGATATGCGGCGATTAGTCACTAATTAACAAAAATTATTATTTAATTTCTAAACTTGTAGTTTCAGCGGGCTCCATCATAATTGGGAAATTGAAGCAAGCTCTCTGTACAAGCCATATCAACTCTTGTATCTAGAAAAATGTGATTACCCCTCCAATTGTGACATGACGTAATTCGTCGATCAGATCGCGCGAAACCGAAACTGGGAGGCTGTCGCGAGCGCGAAGCCCCGCCCCTCGAGGCGACATTCTGCTTACGTCGCTCAGCAGCGGGCAGCCAACGCGCTTGGCGGCTTTGCGGTCGCGGCTTTACTCGCGGCAGCCTCCCAGTTTCGGTTTCGCGGGATCTGATAGACGAATTTCGTGCCACAGCTCCGAGGGTAATCCGATTTTTCCAGATCCAAAAGTTGAGACGGCTTGTACGGAGAGCTCACTTCAATTTCGCAATTACAATGAGCCCGCTGGAACTAAATGGTTAAAAGTTAATGGATTATTTTTATTGGGATATCAATTATTTGGACACTCCAAGAGCACTTTTGCCGTCGCCGTGATGTTCCGCATAAAATCCAAGGGCGATAACACCGTCGCCGCGCGTCGTATGCTGTATGTACGAGTGAAAGCACGGGAGGGAAGCAAAAATGGCTGGCTTGAGCCATGGCTCAATCTTGCGCGCGCGAAGGAGGAAAGCGGAGAGCAAACGCGCCGTCTTCCGTCGCACGTAAGGCCGTGGGGAGACAGGAGGTAGGGAGGGGGACGGCGTTGTGCTCCGGCAGCAATTGCGTATTTCGCGACCGGGCGCCAGTGGAACTGACAATCGCCGCTCAGTCTCGCGCGTGATAGGAAGGAAAGTGGGGAGGCAGCGCGGGAAGCGGCTTCGACATTGTCGACAAGTGCACAATTTGCACGGCCGCGCCCTGTATCTTGAAAGCGATCTGGAAGCGGCTCTTACCATTGTGCGCGATGTTCTCGCCGCTCTTGGGTTGAAGCGTTGAAGCGATAAGACAGCACGAAGGTAACTTCGCTCGCTGCTGCTGCCGCGCTTGCCCACACCAGCGTTTGGAGAGCGAGTTCCGCGTTCACCGAGTGTGGCGTGTTCATGTTTGCTTGTCCGGGCTGACACCACGCTTGTAAATTCAGTTAGTAACTGAATATTTCCAAGTTTATACGGCCGATAAAAACACTATCCTTACTTCGTCAAGCTGTCTACTAATTTGCTATTGCAATCGATGCTTCGCCTTTAGGGCGAAACTGCGACTTCTTTTGTTGCGTAATTGGCGACTAATTATCGCGTATAACCCGTGGTCGTCACAACTGACGGTATGATTACGAAGGAACCATCCTTTTATTTCAAAATGGATATTTTCATGCGTATTACTTAGTCTTCGTAGAAACATTCAGTATAAAACTGCGCTGTGCTATTACGTCCAAAACTAGACACACGTTTAACTGAAGCTGAATGTGACTGCTTAATGATGCGGAAGCATCAAATTGCCCATTGAGCGAAAAAGTCGTCGTCTGTCGTCTGGGCAAGCGAAAAACGGCCCCTAAATTTCCATTGGCTGCGACGTCATGTTACGAACGTGCCTCGTCGAAGCAGAGCGGGCGAAAGGGAACACCTGCTGGGTCGATAGCGCGTGAGGTGTTACGTGAGGGGAAATGGAATTGCCGCGACGCCACGCCACCCTCGCTCTCGGAAGCATGTGTTATCCGCGCAAGCTTTTCGCCTGCGTTCTAATTGCGCCTCGGTAAGGCCAAATCAAAACGCGCCGAGCCAATGCTTCTTTTATACATAGCAGACGTGTGCCTTCTGCTTTGTGACGTCATGCTACTTGGACCGATATTTTCATTGCCAAGACCGGCATGACGAAAGCGGTGACGTCAAAATCACCGCGGCTTACTCGGGCGCGTCTCCATTACATTCTAAGGCAGCCCGGCAAGGTAACATGACGTCACGTATTTGAAGTGCGCCGGCCTTGTGTTAAAGGAGGCCTTGGCCAAGCGTCTCGACGCGCTCACTTGCCCGCGAGCAGTTCGTAACTTGAAGGACCGCTCAGCGGCGTTCGATTGGACACTAATGCTTTCGTATTCAAAACTCAAAAGTGCTTATAGGTGTCCTCAGATTTTACAGCGAAGCTGTATATGACTAGGATGCTGGGATTTATTCGTCTCCGTCGACTGACCACTCAACCAATCACAATGGAAGGCGTGCGCTGCTGTGTTCCTAGCAGCGCCACCAGATGGCGCTCGCATCCATGGAAGCGGCGTCGCTGGCCGCGCGGGGGAAAGAGAAAAAAGAACCAGAAAGCTCGCCATCGTCCATAGCATTCACCGCAAGCATTTCCCGGTAGCATAAGGCGCAGTTGCCGGGAAGCAGCAACTGTACCATAAGAAGCAGGGAGTGGCGTCACTACACTTTCATATGTAAAAGAAAAACACTCCCAGAAAATGATTTCATTTGTTTGGTGATAGCGCTATGGGAAGGCGACGAATAGTTAGTACTCACGAAGAGCCGCATGAACACGATGAGCGGTGACGGAAGCAGCAATGTCAATATGCACAACAGCGTCGTGCTCAGGCTAGGCAGGACGCAGCTGTTCCTGGCCAAAGCAAGCCATACCCAATTAGGACGCATGAAGAGCAGCGCCAATATGATGATGGACGAAAGGAATATCAACATTAATATGCACAACGGTGTCGTGTTCAGGCTCTACAGGACCCAGTTCAAGGCTACGTCACATAGGTCCATCGGATCAGTGATACAGAGCTTCGCTCACAAACCACCTTCACAGCCTGAGTTGCAGCCCACTTTTTTTTTTCTTTACACGAGTATGTTACCAATTAGCTTAAGTTCCAGAACATGTGGTCAATATGAATAAGTGACAATATCTACTAATGAACTTTTCCTTGACTTTAGTGGGCATGTCATACTTTCAAAATTAAAGATAACGAGCACTCGCATATACTGCGTACCCATTATTTTTTTACCTATTCTAAAGGCGCGAGGGCATTACAGGGAGGAGTGGCGAGTACATGTGCAATCGTTGGAAATCTTGTTGAAATTAGGGGCTGCTGAGCACGAGGTCGCGGGATCGAATCCCGCCCACGGCGGCCGCATTTCCATGGGCGCGAATTGCGAAAACACCCGTGTGGTCGAAATTTCCGGAGTCCTCCACTACGGCGTGCCTCATAATCAGAAAGTGGTTTTGGCACGTAAAAGCCCCTAATTTTTTCTTGAAATTAGTGTTTACATAGATGGCAGCGATGGAGGCGGGAAGGTGGTTCCAATCGTCGGAAGTGTGTGGTATAAATGGTTGAAAGTAAGAGTTGGAGTTGCATGGTGGAACCCCCACCTTCATTTGGTTATCAACGCGAGGTGAAACGTAGGATAAGTGAAGGAACAACTCATCTTTTAGAACGGGATTAGTGTAGTAAATCCTATGAAAGAGGCATAAGCGCATAAATTTACGATGTACTGCAAGGTCTGGCAAACCGAGCGTCAGTTCCATTGATGATACCCTTGCGTGAAGTGTATAATTTGATAAAATTAAAGGGGCGGCCCCGTTCTGAAGAGATTCAAGAATGTTTGTTAGGTTAGATGATAAGGGTTCCAAATGGAGCCGACATATTCGAGCTTGGGGCGTACCAACGTTTTATAAAGTTGTGACTTAACGTGAACAGTCGCACTTGAAAAATTGCCAAGTATGAAACCGAGCATGTGGTTAGCGTTATTATATGTGTATTGGAGATGTCCGTTCCACGAGAGATTACTAGTGATATCTATATCAACATATTGGTAAGATGCTACAGAGGCTAATGGTGTGTTATTGAGGGTACAATTGAGAGAAAGAGGGCAAGCGGAAGTCCGTGAGACACGCATGCTTTCACATTTATTAGTATTAAGGGTCATTAAATAATCGTAGCACCATGATAATATGGCAGCAAGGTTGCATCTAAGATTGCAGGGCAATCTTAGATGCGTTAGTGCTTAGATGCTTAGATGCGTTAGATGCTTAGATAATGCTTAGATGCGTTAGTGGTGACGCGGTAAACTACGCAGTCATCGGCGAAAAGTTTTATAGAAGAAGTAACGAACTTGGGGAGGTCATTAATAAAAATTAGAAAGAGTAGTGGACCCAGAACAGATCCCTTAGGTACCCCAGACTGCACAAAAGCGATAGAAGAGTCATGTCCGTTAGCAGATACATATTGGAAGCGGTTCGAAAGAAATCATTCAATCCAGCGCAAAATATTAATATGGATGTTAAGTTTACGCAACTTAAGGAAAAACAATTAGTGAGACACTGAGTCCCAAAGCTTTAGCGAAATCCAAGACTATACAATCTATTATTAGTCCTTTGTCTGCAGCCCTAAATAAATCATTAGTAAAAACCTTGTATAAACTTAGTATATACATTGTGCGTACGGCAAGTTTCGGTAAAAACGCATTGAAAATATGTCATGAAAAGATTGCTGTTGAGGTGACAGGCGTTCTATTTTCCACAGTTCGGGAACATTATTCGGATGAACGGTGGTAAGTAACTGTTGGTTACTGTTTCTGTTAGCATTAGTAAGGCTCACCACGAGAAAGTTACAATAGTTATATTGTAGAACGTCATCGCCATTGCAGAACCTGAATCCGTTAAAGAAAGAAAGAGGGAGGGGGAGATAAAAGGAAACAAAAAAATCTGAGTGCGGCTCCTTATGGTGCATTATGAAATGCCGTAAACCCGGTGGTGTTATTTCTACTGGAAAGTAGAAATGACGAATACTTGAATGCGGCTTCTCTTCGTTCGCGATGTCTTTCGCCAGCGTGTGGCGAGGATACGTCACGTGTCCCAATAGCCTTGTGCAATTGGCGACTCCAGGATCCGCTACTAGAGCTGGCAACACTGTCCAAATAAACAAATATGGATACGACATCCAGGTTCACGGCGGCTCTTTCGCTTGGTATGGTGGTCGCGTTTCCTTTTAGTGGCGTCGAATCGATGTATTTCGTGGAAGAAGAAAGAGTCCCTGCTGCCGATCACCCTAATTCGATCGATCTCAAGGACTTGAGCGACAAAATGGTGGAAATAGTTGCGCTGTGCTTGCGAATATCCGGCCTGCCCAGCGAGCTGTATCAGAATTTTGTAAAGACAAAGGCCTTTCAAGCGAACCGGAGGTTAAAGAAAGGAAGTGCTTGTGCGTATAGTGGGCCTCCGAGAGGTGCAAACATGTACTCGTTCGCGGCGTTGCTACACTGATGCAAGTGCGATGCTTGACCGGTTTCGACCTTCATAGGTAACTCCACAGTGCGACTTCTGTTGCGGTGTGTCACATATAGCATCTTGCGACATACCAGGTGTTTCAGCGAACACCTTAAAATTTTTTTAAAGGTTGCCTACGGCAGATAGCACAATTAGAGTTCAGGA
Source organism: Dermacentor albipictus (assembly GCF_038994185.2). Lineage (NCBI taxonomy): Eukaryota > Metazoa > Arthropoda > Arachnida > Ixodida > Ixodidae > Dermacentor > Dermacentor albipictus. The sequence goes on along the minus strand of NC_091825.1, from coordinate 139,938,426 downwards.
GCTGGTGTACTCGAAGAGGCGGCCATTACCTGCACAAAAAATTGAAATGCATAATCAACTAATTAACAAAAAAGTCACTAATTTCGTTTTTAACTATTTACCTTGTGGTTCATATTACAATTTAAAAAAATTGGAGGACGCTTAAGCTTCGCCTTCAAGAGTGGAACGCGATAGCGTTCCCGTCGACCCGCCAAGGGGTGTAAGACAATGGGCTACGGCGCAGCGACTACGCGCCCCGGATTGGACGCGGTGAGCGTCGAGCAACGCAGCGTTCGGCGCGGCAACGAAATGTGCGCCTGAGCAAGCGACGCACGCCTGAGCCTTAGAAACAGCTCGTTTCTAAGGCAACACCGCATTCACTAGAGGCGCTTTTGTACCGCTTTGAAGCATCGTACTCGTGGCTCAGAAATAAAGAAAAAAAAACTCGTGGCTCAGTGGTAACGTCTCCGTCTCACACTCCGGAGACCCTGATTCGATTCCCACCCAGCCCATCTTGCAAGTTGTTTTTATTCATGAAGTGCCTGCTGGGATTTATCGCTCACGGCCAACGCTGCCGACGACACCGGCTTTTCTGCGACACGAGCTCCTTAACGCTGTCGCGTTAAAATCCTAGCCGTGGAGCTCGCAAGGCGGATTCACTTGGAACGAATTCTCAGGATGACACCGGTATTAAGATAATTCCCGAAACTCGCGGAGAAATGCATTGGCGTTCCAGTTACTTTATTAACAAAACGTCGTTTTATGCCTTCAAGCACAATAGCAACTGGGACGCAAATGCATTTCTCTGCCAACTTCGGCAACTTATATATCAAAACTGGTGTCATCCTGAGAATTCCTTCCAAGTAGATCCGCCTTGAGAACTCCACGGTCAGAATTTGTAAATTGCAATACGGCCCATAACGTAAATAGTTTAACAGTTATTTAGTGAATTCTTGTTAATTAGCCGATTATGCATTTAAATTTTTTAGGCAAGTAGTGTTTGCGGCTTCGAGTAGACCACCTCGTGAACTAGAATTGTGCTATCTCCCACAGGCAACTTTTAAGATTTTTTGGAAGTGTTCGCTGAGACAGCCTGTATAGGCAGCAACATCTGTCGTGCGTTGAGAAGCCATATAGGCATGTTCTGCGCGGATGGAACAAGGCTAGAAACTGTAAACTTGCCTACCTGGTCATAGTGTCTTGGTACAAAAACAAATGAGAGTTCCATTTGTGAGTCCGGGTGCACCTTCTTTTATAGTTAGCTGGTACGAGTGATAATGTCGTCTCCGAACCATGACTGGCACTGTTCGTTCTGGAAGTACACGCAGTGTTAGAGCTCGTAGGGCCCGGGCTTGGGTACACAGCAAACACCTGCTGCCCTGAGAATTTCTCAAACCCGCTGAAATGTGTGAAGCGCATAACAACAAATCGGACCAAGTTGAGTTTCTTGTAACAGATATCTAACATTTTTTCAAGGGTTTTCTTTTGGCAAAGTAAGTTGTATTAGTGTAAATGCACAACTTGGAAAAGAATTGAACCAGTTATAATGGAATTTAACTGTGTACACAGTGTCGGAAAGCAAGCTAGCGGCACTTTGCGCATGTCGAACGCTCCAAAGCTGGACCGAGGGCTGTTTGCAGTTGCTTCTAAATTTCTTGCGAGCGAATAAACTGACAGCTGACCACGTTGAATGAGAAAACAGCACCTTCTGCTTGTGCAGCGCTAGAGCTAAAGCATGCTAGGGAAACAATATGTCGCTTCGCGGCATAGCATGTGCCATGATCGACTTCAGGCCTTCCGAGGCAGTTATCGTTCTTGCAGACAAAAGTACAATAGTGAGAATAGTCCTTCTGTTTAAAGCGTTCGTCACACTACATCTGAGGCAGAAAACTGTAACCGAACGAAAACCAAATGAAGCTAAGCGTACATCACTATAATTTATCAAAGCGCCTGCCTGAACAAAGTACATTCTGCGATTTGAAATGCAAGGAAGATATTTACAATCAACAAAACTAAAGCAATGGTCAACTCGCCGGTGTAAAGATGTCGAACCGAGTGAAGTGTTTCGATACCGATATAGTATCAACCTTTTCCCAATGCGTAAGTTTCTTTACAAGTCGCTTTCCGAAGCACGTCGTCTGTTTCTTTCCAGAAGTGACGAAATCGTTCATTGCTGCCTTCCCACCGCAATGACACGCATAAAAGTACAAGCAAAAGTATTTCGACATCGGTCTTTTTTTCATTTCTGGGCTTGTGCGCGGCGGCATCACCACGATTTGAGAACTACGAGGCATTCAGTGCATGCCGTGAAAGGACACCCCTCTTTCGCTTCAAACCTGAACCTGGATCGGTTCTTTCTCGGCGCGGCCACTAGGTGGCGAGCGTTTACATGGAGTCGCCAATTGAGCACGAAGACACGGGTTTGACTCCCGGCCGCGGCGGACGCATTCCGATGGGGACGCAATGCAAGTACCCTCGTGCATCGTGCTTTTGGCTGCATGTTGAAGAATCCCGAGCGGGTCAAAATTAATTCTGAGCCCTCCTCTACGGTCCGTCCCTCATAGCCTATACTGTACAGGTCCGCGGCCGTTAAACTGCACAATGAATCACGTGTCTGGCCTCACTTCAGCCGTGCACGGAGGTGACAAAGTCACTGGCGGGCTGACGCCGAACCAGTGACACGCAAGTGGTGTTTCCAGTGTTCCATTAACTGAACAGTACTGATGATTATAGGTCAGCAAACACTGTGACAAAGTTATGCCGCTTCCAGTGTTCCCGATGGCCAGCAGCAGGCTGATCCCTGTCGGTGATATACTATATATGCATTAAATACATGGCGCCAATCGGTAGCTACACGAAAATATGCGCTTTACTCGACGCCTCTCTCTGTGCCAGGCGAGAAATATATGCCAGCTGAATGCATAAACGGTTTGCTCCGGTGAACGAGGGGCACCTGCAGAGGCAGGAAACGGTGACTCGTGAAATAACCAAGCGCACATACGGCCGGACGGTGGCGTAATCTAAATATAGGCTACCCGCGGCTCATCGAGAACCAGGCAGGCCAGCTGCATAAACTATCGATGCTTATCATAGCCTCCCGCATAGCACTTCGCCAGACATAAGGCAGAGCCACTGCGCTGGCGTAATTCGTCTCGGCTCTCTGCCGGTGTATTTGTGAGCGCGTCTTTGATAGACCGCAGTCTGCAGAATTTTCTGGGCGTTGCGCACGCGGAATGCTGAGTTGTACGAGTTTTGGTACGTTTCCTGGCCTGTTCAGGGGACGCGAATATACAGGGTTGCCCACGTGTAGCAGGAAGAAGGCCTTCGTTAAGGAACTTAAAAGTTTATTCTTTTCTTTCTTTCTTTTTTGTTGTACAGTTTACATTCCTGCGTGACTATACGCAATTTTGTGGCTTTCTCTTGCGGGCTTTTACCAAATGAATGAGTTGTGTCCGTTGTCCTGTATTTAAGTTTATGCGTTGTTTAATTATACGTAACAGTGTTCGCGTAATGTGGGATGCGTACTTTATGTGTATAGCTATACGTTTGTTTTGTCTGCCATTCTGACCAACTGTCGGAACGTAGGAGGTGTTTCTAGGCCGCATGGGGCATGTTGCTGGAGGCATGCAGGCTTGTGTCGTGGTAGCTTATATGTATTGTAGCGCTCTGAAGCAGCGAAGAGCGAGAATTAAGAAGAATTATCAATGCTTGTCAACAGAAGCCGTACCACACCACCCAGCAACAACTTACTTGCTTACGCTAGCAGGGGCGTGCACGTATGTTCACAACGAATTAACGTTTCGTAGCGTACGTGCTCTGACCAAGTAGCGAATACAATTTTACACTTGCCATACAGGTAGTCTGCGTTTCCTCGTGTGTTCTTTGTAAACGCTTAGCGCTGCTTATTGTTTCCGTGCCAATGTCAGTCTCGCTTGAGAGGTTCAGGATATGTTCACGATATGTCATTTGCTCATCGTACCATTCTACGCATTACATGCCACAATAGTTTTCGTTGCTATACCTCCCGCTATCCTCTATTCACTTGACTCCGGATTAATTACAGTTCTTACATGTTCTGCGAAGGTGCTGTATGTATACACACGCCTACGTTCCAAACAGCATCGGAAGCAGGAGACTGTACAAATTACAGTGCTTGCCATGCATAACAAAACAAACAAACGAACAAACAAACACACAAAAATAGAAACGCCAGCTGCCATTCATTCTGATGTGAACGAGAAGCATTATCTTTCGGCATGAACAGGAGGCAGTTGAACATGCCACACGTACTTTGGTTCTGCATGCGCTGCCGTCAGTGACGTCAAAGCGCAACCACAAGAAGCGTATTTTCGACGTATTTCCGGCGCCGCGTCATCCGGCGTCTATTGCATGTCGCGCGATAACTATGCTGCTGATGCACGGGAAGTGCCTATACTCTGCGGGCATTGTCCTGGGCCATTTGATATTGCATTTTTTTCAGGATGACAACAGCGCGAATGAACGAGACATCCAAACGAACGCATATGTATAGTCTTGTTATTTCTGTGATCTTGTCCATTTGAGCTGCGATCACCTTGAAAAAAAATTATTATGAGGTGTCTGTGGAGAACGGTCGGCGTAACAGCGCGCCATCGCTCAACTCATTATAGATGGACATGCCTATCGATACGTTCGTCGCTTTAGGAAATCATTAACTAGGCACCGGTTGGCTCCTCAACGGTAGCTTTCCAAAGTGAGTCTTTTGGATACAGCTTCCGCACGATGATTCCCGAGAGACCGCAGCCGATCATGCAGACGGTCGCTGCGATGCCGAGGTACTGGTAGGTCAGCTTGCCTCCGACTTTTTCGAAACATATTCCACCGATGAAATTACCGAGGACGACACCTAAGGGAAATAACAAAAAAAATCATGAGCGATTCCACTCGGTGAATGACCGGCGAAGCTGTTTAGCACACGACACAGAGGTGACCCAGAATACTGAATAATGGTACGAACATATTTATTGTCCTAATCTGTTGTCATCGTGACGATATAGGTACGCACACACATTCGCGTATCACCTCTGTTATTGTGTAATGTGTCCGTCACGTAAGACAATGAATGGCTCATACCCCTTAAGCAATGGCTCATACCTACCACCGTAATCGCGGCCTCCCCATTACGATGACAGAAGTGAAATTCTACGCTTGAATGATGAGCGGCAACGGAGTCATCTGTGGAAGATGACGACGACGATGAACGCGCGAGCAGCGGCACTAGCGCGTTTGCGCGGTTGGCGCCGAAAATTTTTTAACAACCCTTTTTTGAAAAAGCTGTGTAGAACATTTTTTCAAAAACAACTGTTCTTACCCTTGTGCCTGGGACCTCTTTGGGTTCGACGTGTGACAAGGATAGCCCAAGGGCGCGTTACAGGTCACCGAGCCCACAGGGGTATGTGCCATTGAGCTAGGACCCTTTTTGCACTATCACCAGGATCGGTGCACACGATTTGTTTTCGTCAACATCCCGGACATATCTTTTTCTAGGTCCTAGCCATAGACAGTTTCGCCGTAAAAAATCATTTGCCCATTTTATGTGAAGATTGAAGTAGATGGACACAGAAATTAAGTGTCTAAGTGAACTTTGAGGATCTACCTAAAAGTTGATGCGGGAGTTCCAGTCATTAGACATTGACATGAAGAAGGCGAAAAATTTTGACTGTAAACGCTTGTGCGTTAATTGTAATTGTAGACACCGCGCAGACAAAGAAACGACAATTACGTGCAAATGTATATGTGAAGGATACGAAGAGTCATGTATGGAAACCACTTACGGCTGGCGAAATTTTGTCCATTTGCATAGAGGCAGGGAAAACGAAATTGGTTCGCCATTGAGGAACCATTTCCGGTAGACTATTTTCTTTACAACCCTCTTTAAATATCTAACGATACAAGTGGTAACACTTAGGTTTCTTCAGAGATTTCAGCACGAAGTTGGTAGAACTCTTATGACTGACTACAATTAGTACACTGTTTGTTCATAAATTATATTGAGTCAGATGAGGTTTCTGTTGAGTGTTCCATTGTTATCGCGGAGGATGTCTCTGGGGTCTTTCTCGAGTGCCACATTCCAAATCCAGCGCTCGCGTATTCGAATAAAAGAGCCGCAGAAACAAGAAAGCACAAGGGAACACGTCAGCTAGAATATCTACTATTTCAAAAGAACAAGAATAAGAACACAAAGAAGAACAAGAATAAGTATAGAGAGATGAAGGGAATCGCTATGTAGTTTAGCAACGTTTTGATCCCTGATGTTTCCATTTTCTCCAAGAATTGTATTATCGTGCTTGTAGCAATGGGTTACATTTCTTTTTTCTGGTGGTTCAAGAACCACCATTTCTCTTAAGGAACTATGGGGTTAGTTTGTGTTACGTCATTTAATGCACCACCGCACTGCTACTGGACACTGCGGTTCTCATCATCGTTCGGCATACGGCGCACGCAGTGCGAGATGTGTCGCTAGGAATCAGGGGCCGAATTCACAAAGCTTTTCGTTCGTAAGCGCTCTTCTTCATTGGCTGATCGCCTTCGATAATAATATGTCCTACATCACTATTGGCTGGAACGAACCCATCCAGCTTAATAACCTTTTGCGTATACGGGCCCAGATCCTTTTAGCGCGTTTAGTATGGGTCTGATGTCTTGGGCTGGCGCCCAAGATATCAGACCTGGGCTTGGGTCTTGGGCTTGAGACTTCCCAGGTGTGGTTTCCGACTGATTAGCCTCGATTTATTATTTGTTAATTTAGAAATGCGCTTACTGTTGACGTGTTTGCGTTTTGTTGCACGCGTGCCTATATTGCGCCGGCTATGCCGCCTCAAAAACGAATGTCACAAAAGGGGGCTTCTCCTCAGAAAGTATCTTGCTGCTGAGAAGCACGCTTTACAAGTGGCCACGACATACGCGCAGACATACATAAGGAACTTATTCGATACGCCATATATACAGGCTAATGGTTGTGCAATGTGCTAAGCAGCCACTAAATTAGGAATTATGCGGATTCCACGCACTGTAGCAACTGGTGGATGCGAAGCCTACTCTAAAAGCTTAACCAATTTGTTGGGTCCCATAAGTCTGTACTTTGTAATTGTGTATCTTATTCGTGTTAATTAAACATGCAAAGCTTTTAACTTTCAAATCATGCTCTTAGTACTGGTACGCTGTTCGTCTCTCGGTGCATGTGGAATTGCAAGGATACGGGTGTATGCATTGAGAAGTGCGAAATGTAACGCTTGCCGTTTAAAGGGGCCCTGAAGCGCTTTCTATCGAATTCGAGAAATACATTTGAAGTTAGATTACTTCAGAAATGCTTTGCCGCAGAAAGTTATTCAATGCATTCAGCAGAGACGGAGTTATCGGCAAATCGTCGAATAGGTGCTTCCGCTCCTTCTTCGACGATTTGCACAACAAAGGCTACGGCGGAGCGCGGTGTGCCCACAGTGCTCCGCCTACTGAACGCCACTGTGGCGCACAGTTCAAATTTGACTTTGGGTGTTCCCGTAGACACCAACCTTTCTGATTTTGTCGCCGTCGACGCGCAAAACGCGGTTGTGCCCAGCGAGCAGCACTGCGCTCAGCCCGCGGACTCGTCGCGGCACCCCACGGCGGCGGTGGCATCTACGCTATGCAGCGCACCGCAGCTACACGCAACTGCAGCGTTTGCTTTGTGCACAGCAGGATTAGAGTGCGCGCTCGCGCTCATATTCTCCTGTCTGGCTGTGCTACGTGGTGCGGACCGGCTTTGTCGTGTACCAGCTTGACCGACGGATAGTAGCCACATCTAACTTGCACATTTTGAAGCGCTATCAATAGCTAAGTATGAAGCGAAGTCTGCCAAGTCGTCTAACCAGGAGCTGCCAGGAGTAAGCGCGCATGTGGTCTGACCTTAAGTTTCGTGTTGTTCGAGGATAGTCGTGTGCTCAAAACTTGCCGAAATTAGCGAGACCCGACGGTTACGACACCGACAAGCAGGGTGGCCAAAGTTAAATTCCTACGCGGGCGGCCGTGGCCGAGCCGGTGCAGACGATAGTCGGCTTCTTCCGGAAGTACGTAATTATTACTGAAATTTGAAAGCAGATTGTCGCTTACTTCAGCCTGTTTATTAAGCTGCGTCAATAAATATACACAGTAACAACAGGAAGAAGCGCACTGCAGTGATCCAACACCCTTCTTGCTTAATGTCAGCTATTGCCCAGTAGCAGCCGCGTATGGGAATCTGCGATATTACGAAATAAAGCGTCTTGAGAATAGTGAGGAGCAGGCTTCCATTGAAAAGAGAGAAAGGTGACTTCGCGCTCCGCTTACAAGATCTGCGCGCGGCGCGCGGCTGCAAAATTTGGCTGAGATGGTCAAAGGAGGAGGAGGAACAAACTTTTATTGCTGGTTTCAATAAAAGTTTGTTCCTCCTCCTCCTCTTTAAAGCTGCATATGCTATCCGGCGACTGTGTTTTTAACCAAGCCCGAGGGGTGGTTCAGGGCCCCTTTAACGCATCTACAGATCTTGCAAAGACATGATCAATTGCTCCTCCTTATCGAGATGTTGGCAAATGTTCCTTGGGGTTACATTTTAGCCCGCCCTGCTACATGAAAATGAGAGTTGTACCACGAGCCACGCCTCACAATGCTACATGCGTAATCAGGTAACTTCAACAAATTATTTGAGGCCAATTATTTCGGATTAAATGGCCGTTTTGAAATGTTGAAATAAGGAACTAGACTTTTAAGGCAATTTCTTTCAGATTTCCAATATAAGCTTCTGCCATAAAATTTGTAATTAAAAAGTTACTTATTATAGTTAGTTTAACTAGTGAATTAATTGCATTGGCTTTTCTTGCAAATGATGTCAGCCTAGGCACATAATTAATCTGTAGTCACGTCATTCAGATAACTCTTGTGGGCTTTTTTTTAAGTGTTCGAAGTAAAAAAAAAAGGAAAGACACTGTATAGCATAACGTATAAACCAGTGCCACTACGCAAGTCGTTCCTTTCCAAAATCCTCACGCTAACGTCGCAGCTGGTCTGCGACGTTAGCGTGGTTTCTTTCCTCACGTTGCAACTATGTGAGAGACACCCTGCAACGTCTAATCCGTGAGACTCAGTCTCGCCAAACTCGAAGAAGGAGGCAGAGAATTAGCTACGGGGCCACATGCTAAAGCTGAGTGACTGTAATCTTATAAGCATTATCAGAATCTACTCAGCCACGGCTTTGACTGCACCACCGAAAGGATCGGCCTGCGTTCCAAACCACATTAAAGCCCTTTCGAAGACGTATATCGTACACTGGTGTCAGGACCGGCCTACCAATTCCCCGCCATGGACTCCAGGATCAACCCAGTTTTGAGCACGCAATCTCCGGGATCGGCCCATGGGCCGGCGGGATCCTGGGCCGATCCTGGATTAAAAGGGAACTGGCCAGTTCCCTTTTAATCCAGGATTGGCCCACTTTATCAGGCGATACAGCACCCAGCAGGCGCGCCGACCACCAGGAAGGTAGGAAAAAAAAACTTTGCTTTAAAATGCAATAGTTAGAATATTCGAGCAATATTGTCACAGAGCTTCGTGAAAATAGAATTTGCCGAAGGATTAACGCCGCGTGGAGCCAGCGCCTCGGTTTCGACCACGAGGGTTCATACTACGTGCGCGCCAAAGATTGAACGCCAGAAGATAGCGCACTCGTTGAATCTGTTCCATTTTTTTATGGTTGTCAGCACAGCACAGCGGAAGGGAACACTTCGTCACAGTGATTGTAGTGAGGAAACCAAAGTTCTTGTGCGAATGTAGGGGGCAAAGCTATGTCGCTGCCTGCGTGATAGTGGAAGGGTTGGCAGTACCACCGCCTACAGGTCTCCCTATTTCCTTGATATCGTCTATAAGCCTAATACGCATGCATCGTATTGGCGTCAGTTAGCTGAACAAAAGAGAATTCCGAAAATAGGTGATACTAACCGAGTCCTTCGAAGCAGGCGTTGAGAGCGCACAGCACGGACGCGGACGTGCCCTGGAGAGCGTTTTCTCTTGCGAAGACCGTCATGGAAGCTAACGCTAGGGGAAACGCCGCACCGCCGATGACGTCGATGATGAGGGCGTACCAGGGGTTGTTCAGGAAGGAGTAAGCGATCAACTTTACGGCAGACGAGGCGAAAGACAAGCAGTACGACGAGAAGCAGCCGATTCGAATCATAATTTTGTCAGCCACGAACAGGATAGGTAGTTCGGCCAGCAGCGTCATGATGGAGAAACCGAGACCGATGACCAGCTTGGGCGCGCCGATGTCCTCCAGGAACCAGGCATTGTAGGAGGCCTGCACGCCGAAGAACACGCCGGTGAAGCACGTCCAGAAGGTGAAGACCATAACCTCACAACCGCCGAAGACGGTCCTGATGTCCTTGAAGAAACTCAACGACTGGGCGCCCATTCTCAGGCGTGGCGTGAAGTGCAGCACAACCATGTCCATCAAGAGAAGCACGGCGAAAATGTAGAAGCCCGGGGTGTACCCGGCGCGGCCACTCGTGGCTGCATTTGCCGCGTCTATGGCGACTCCCGCTATGGGGCTCAGGACGCCCCAGCTTATGGTTCCCCAGATCCTCTGCTTGCCGAAAGTGTTCGCCCTGTCACCGAGCTTTTCGCAGACGGCAGCGTCCGTGAGCACGAACACGCTGGCACCGGTCATGAACGAGATCGCGACGAACACGACGTAGACGCCGTAGTTGACCGCGTTGTCTTCCGCCTCGTAACACAGGCAGCTCAATCGGCACACCTCGACGGGGAAAGCACGAAGTAAGGCCGTGTCGTTCGGCCGCAGCAGCGAGCACATACTGTCCGCGCTCGCCGCTGAGGCGTTACCGTCGAAGACAACGTCCGTCTCCGTCGACGCTTTGTGAGAACAAGAGGCGAGGTTGCAAGGAGGCGCGAGTTCTGTGCAGTTGGCGAAAGGGTTTTCAAGAGTCAAGTTTGTCAGCGGGCAGTTGAGACGCGTCAGCGGAGGAAGCGGGGGGTCCCGCACACTTTTGCTGAAGAACACCATGCCGTTAGATGTCAACAGGGACACGACGAGAACGAGAAGTATGGCCGTGACGTTCTGCGTTTTGTCCGCGACGTAGCCACCGATGACCTTCACGAATATGGCGCCGATGGGAATGAGGGCGAATATGTAGGCGATGTTCGACTCGGGTATCCCATTGCTTCGACCGACCGCAGCCAGGTACGGAAGAACGCAGGCTTGAGCTGCGTAGCGAGTACAAAAACAGACAAGACACCCTGTGTGATTATACTCTACCACTCCGCCAACAAACTGTTCGAAACATGCAAGTTTAAAAATGACCTTCGCCATACATTGCTTGACATAAATTTCAAATAATTTTCTGGCAAAAGTAAGCTTTCTTCAAAGTAGCAGCGTCGTTCTAATGATAATGAAAAGAATTGCGAAATGTATGAAAGTTCTCAGTCAATTTAAGAGCAGTAGAACTGAAAGACTAAGAAGTTACACACTATGAATTACATACTGTGATTGCGCTCTCTTGCTGCGACTGTAATCGAGAGGAAGCCACAGCTCTCGTACCTAACAATTCAAGCTGAGCATTAAAGTCACTTTGACATTTCGAGAATACGCAGTTGCTACTGAACGCGAGACAACGTCAGACAGTTGCCAACTGGTGCAACACGACAAGGTGAGCCGCCATCTTTATATAAAAAGGAAAGCTACACTTACAAAGCCGCAACGGAGCCTTGCAGCCAGTTTTCTGCATCATGATTAACTTAGCTACGCGGAGTATTACAGCCAGCGATGTTGGGTCATAGGAAGCAACCGGGACCACATCAGTGGGAGTTGATGTTTTCTAGCCATTGGGGGTCGTTTTAGTCGTCTCATATACCCCGGCGTTACGCTTTCCAACAAAAGCTCCTGGAACTCGCGATGGTAAGTGTATTTAAACTACTGACAGTGCGAAACGGCACGAACTACACAAGAAAGTCCATCATGTATAGCAGCGTGAACGGTGTTTCCCGAAGGGCACTGTCAATGCCACCATACGTAGTATAGAGCCCTACTGAAGTTTCTGCAGAATTGAATGATGCGGGGTTTAACACATTTACATGATACGTTGCGTTATCCTCTACGCGACAGAGCATCAATCCTCCATCGAATAAAAATAAATATACACGTATATCGTATAATTCTTACCACTCTCTGCCTGCACCGCGTTTAATTTCCAGTATTTGTCGTTAGCAGCTCATCGATATGATGATGGTTCGGGTACTTTTCAGCTCCATGGCATATAAAAAATAACATTCAGACTTCACTTATTCGAGAAACTGTTATTAGCAGCTAAAGATAGCGTCCTGTAAAAAAAAAGAGAAAAAACTTACATTTTTGTTATCACCACTATAAACACTCGTAGGCCAGCCGTTGTACGAGCTTACACCATGCGCTTGACTCACCTGCAACGTAGAGGAAGTAGTGTGCTTTAATGGGCAGCAAGCTTCGATTGATGGTTGGAAACATAATGTTCCCCTTTTCCCCCGAGCCGCAAGGCATGCGGCTAGCTCCGTACGTAGTTGTTGTCCAGTCGGTCGCTTGAGGTGCGAATGACAGCGAACCACTTCCTAGAAGAGAAGGGGGCATAAAGCGTCCGCTAATAAAGCATCGTTAAAAAAGAAAAAAAACAAAGAAGAGCAACGTGTGTTTGCACGAGGGCGCCTATGAAGATAAATAAACTGAACAGGTCAAAGCTGCGTGCAATTATTTCTGACAGAGAATGCATGATTACCCTTAAAAGGTCCTCCACCAGGTCTGCCCATTTCGAACTGACAAGCGCAGTGCATGCAATGAACGTTGACCACCGTGCATGCAAAAGAATTACACCGCTACGCGCGCGAGAAGAGCTGACATTCAAACCAAACGCCCTGCGCCTTTCTCGCGGACGCCGCGCCACCTGCCGGAGATTCGACGTCAGTCGCGCAAGTGGGCCTGCGTAGTTCACCGTGCTGTGACTTCGCTCACAGTGACACGTGACCTTGATAATTACTTAAGGCAACAGCACTTGTTTGGTTGATCTGTTGCTTCAATAGACGAATCAAAGTTTGGAGAAATAATAAAACCTACGAAACGAATGTCTGCGCGTCTTTGTTCTACCTCGTTCCGTAGCAAGAGAGCTATACTTCTGCTTCGTCTGCTTGTTCCCAAGTCGTGCAGTCGCTCGCACGGAGAGCAAAACTATGCCATTTTCTACCGCGTTCCAGCGCGAGATCATGTTCTGTGATCCGCTTTCGCCTGCCTCAGTGTTTGTGTAGCACCGACTTATATCGCTACTCAGGTGTTCTCGTGCACAGGGCGTAAAATCGGAGCGCTGCGCGAAACGAGCCAAGCACAACAGCTCTCGCGTGAGACCGTCAGCAAAAGTGCGCCTCGCGCGCAAAAAGAAAAAGAAGAAAGAAAAGAAAAGACGGAAGAGAGAGAGAGAGAAGACGGAGTCCGTAACGCATGCGTCACGCGATCCTCCAGCTCCGGCATGGGAGAACGCTGGGAAGAAATTTCGGCTGCGGATGCTAGACGGGGTAAGTGGAGAGAGGGTCTATGTTGGCGGGGACGCTCACCTCCAGAAATTGTGGGTTTGCGGCACTGAAATATTTCTATCTCTGCTATTAATGAGCCACCCGCCGTGATTGCTCAGTTGCTGTGGTGTTAGGCTGCTGAGCAGAAGGTCGCGGGATAGAATACCGGCCACGGCGGCCGCATTTCGATGGGGGCGAAATGCGACAACAGCCGTGGTACTTAGATTTAGGTGCACGTTAAAGAACCCCAGGTGGTCGAAATTTCCGGAGTTCTCCACTACGGCGTGCCTCATAATCAGAAAATAAATTTGGCAAGCAAAACCCCATAATTTAATTTTTTTCTATTAATGAGCCAATTGAAAAAAAAAAAGCCTTGCGTAGAACGCTCCCTAGAGGACACGTAACAATTTCCAGCGTATAACCGAGATTTGCTAAGTGACCTGGTGAGGGACCCTTTAAGCTATTCTACGAGCAAGTTGCGAGAGTTATATCTTTGCCTGCTGCGTCTCTAACAAAGAGAGTCAATGCAAAGAGTTGTTTTTTGTAATCGTATTGTGAAACATTGCAAAAGTGACACGGAACTGCATTTGTACCTGTAAATATCACCCGCATTGCCAAAATGCATTGCTGCCATGGTCATTCTGCCAGATCACAGGATCACTGGGTCAAGTACTATGCTCCACAGAGGGCGGTTGGCATAAGCCGAGAAATAGCAAGGCAAACGCCTGCAATACATGTACAAATGGTTGTGGTTTTGTAGATGTTGAGTACAAATGAGTTAAGGATTTATGTGTGTAACAATACAGGTCTTTTGAACCGTACGTAAGTTTAATACAAGCGTAGAGTCACGTTGCAAGATAATTTGCTAACCCCTAAATGATACGAGTATATAGATTCATGCATTCGTCTCGAAGAAGTTCACAATTTAATTAATTATTTATTCGTTTAGTTTTGATATGAATAACTCTCAGACCAGAAGCAGGAGACTGGCAATGAGAGTAATTGTACGGATATATAAACCAATGCCCACATAGAGAGAGCGACGTAAAAGCAGTTTGCGTGTAATGTAACGGCTAATTGTCGCCCGTTACAGTGGCTGTTTTCCTCATCTTTGAGTGTCACAGTGCTTTATACCTTCAGTCTGTAGTATACACATGATAACGTCAAAACACCTTATATTAGCAAGTACACACTTTTCATAGTAATTGGAATTGAGAATACTAAGACTGCTTCCTCAGTACAAGGTGTGTTGCCATTTCGTAATAATGGTAAAGACAATCAGTTTATGTCTGTCTCTGCTAATTTTCCATGACAAGAAAAAAAAAGAACGCCGGAAAGGCTTCAAACGTGTCGCGTTGGAAACCTTGTGGGATATCTCTGACGAGTGTACGTGTGTGCTGCTCATTTTTTTTTCGATTTATTAATATTGTTATCATGCCCACGCAATTAAATTTACCTGCGGTGCTTATAAAGAGTAATAGGGGGCAATAGGGGGCAGTAATACGCAATGCCTCATGACCTCGAGCGTACCGGAATCTTGGAAGAACGCTAACATAATCCTAATCCATAAGAAAGGGGACGCCAAAGACTTGAAAAATTATAGAGCGATCAGCTTAGTGTCAGTTGCCTTCAAACTATTTACTAAGGTAATCGAAAATAGAATCAGGAACACCTTAGACTTGTGTCAAGCAAAGGACCAGGCAGGATTCCGTAAAGGCTACTCAACAATAGACCATATTCACACTATCAATCAGGTGATAGAGAAATGTGCAGAATATAACCAACCCTTATATATATCTTTCATTGATTACGAGAAAGCGTTTGATTCTGTCGAAAGCTCAGCAGTCATGGAGGCATTACGGAATCAAGGTGTAGACGAGCCGTATGTAAAAATACTGAAACATATCTATAGCGGCGCCACAGCCACCATAGTCCTCCATAAAGAAAGCAACAAAATCCCAATAAAGAAAGGCGTCAGGCAGGGAGATACGATCTCTCCAATGCTATTCACAGCGTGTTTACAGGAGGTCTTCAGAGACCTGGAGTGGGAAGAATTGGGGATAAAAGTTGATGGAGAATACCTTAGCAACTTGCGATTCGCCGATGATATTGCCTCGCTTAGTAACTCAGGGGAACAATTGCAATACATGCTCACTGACCTGGTAAGGCAAAGCAGAAGAGTGGGTCTAAAAATTAATCTGCAGAAGACTAAAGTAATGTTTAACAGTCTCGGAAGAGAACAGCAATTTACAATAGGCAGCGAGGCACTGGAAGTGGTAAGGGAGTACATCTACTCAGGGCAGATAGTGACGGCGGATCCGGATGATGAGACGGAAATATTCAGAAGAATAAGAATGGGCTGGGGTGCGTTTGGCAGGCATTCTCAGATCATGAACAGCAGGTTTCCATTATCCCTCAAGATAAAAGTGTATACTAGCTGTGTCTTACCAGTACTCACCTACGGGGCAGAAACATGGAGGCTTACGAAAAGGGTTCTACTTAAATTGAGGACGACGCAACGAGCTATGGAAAGAAGAATGATGGGTGTAACGTTAAGGGATAAGAAAAGAGCAGATTGGGTGAGGGAACAAACGCGAGTTAATGACATCTTAGTTGAAATCAAGAAAAAGAAATAGGCATGGACAGAACATGCAATGAGGAGGGAAGATAACCGATGGTCATTAAGGGTTACGGACTGGATTCCAAGGGAAGGGAAGCCTAGCAGGGGGCGGCAGAAAGTTAGGTGTACGGATGAGATGAAGAAATTTGCAGGGGCGACATGGGCACAATTAGTACATGACCGGGGTTGTTGGAGAGGTATGGGAGAGGCCTTTGCCCTGCAGTGGGCGTAACCAGGCTGATGATGATGATGGGGGCAGAAACTGTAAGGTAGCTGCAGACGTGGTGAATCAATGAGTCGTAGCCAGGAGCAGGTACAGGGTTCTAGCAAAGGCTGGTCTGGCAGTTTCTGTTCTTTCAAAATAAGGCTGTCTCCGTTGCGCCCAATCTAAATCAACTCAAGAAAAATCCTTTCCTATCATATACACACACTAGAGAAGGCGCTACTAATCCTTCAGGCAAACACTTACGTTAGCTAACGATGCTATCGGACACCACATTGAGCACATACCGGACAAACCGGTGCGTCAAATAAGGAGCGGTTGCCTCGGCGCCAGCAAGCTTACTAGAAACGCTCTGGAGAGGTCTCTCCGCACCATTTTTACCTGCTTAAAAATGTTTACCCTCCCGTCCCTACACCTGGAAGAGCTGGGGCCCTATAACGTAAAACTATTCCAATATGTTTTATTCCAACCTCCTGACGTCAAATTTTCGTAACCGCCAACGCAAGCATCGGGCGGTCACCCGCAAGGTTGTCTCAACAGACCAATAAAACGCTCTACTCGTTCATAGGAGGTCACTTTTATTTGCTTGAAAAACGAAGAACATTGCCTACACTGAGCGGCTTGTATTATCTAATTGGCTCACAAGAGGCGAGGAGCACGCTCAAGTGGAGAGGGATTCGATGGGACCGAACCACTGCACTGAAAATCGATAACCGCATAAAGAGGGTGGTGCCAGCGTCTGTGATTGGTCCGCTTTCCCTTGCCTAGCTTACGGTGGCTCGTCGACCATCGCGGCGGCATGCAACGAACCCTTAAGAATGACGCTAAAACCGATCCTCAGCAAAGAAGAGTTGGCAGAACGAGGTCGTAAACGTGCCGAAAGTGCTCGAAAACGTTACACGGCCACGCAAGTAGTTTCATTACACGCAAATAAACCCATGCTCTCCGGCAGGTGCGAGTAGCCAGTGCCTGAGCGATCGTCGGCAGCCATCTTTTATTCCTTTCGGAACGGGGCAGCCTGTGGCTATTCAGAAGAAAATTCAGTTTTGTTCGGCATATTAATGCATCTTTAACGCGTACACGTCACTTTGACGTGGTGAGGTTTTGCGGTTTTGTGACGTCGCGTGACAGGCAGGTGAAGTGGGTGCAGCCCGAAAACATTTGACCAATAGCCGGGGGTAATGGTGAAAAGGCGTCGAATCAGAAATAAATATTCTTCGTATGGTCGGTAAAATCATGCATAATCAGTGTGTACATGTCATATCAGATGGGGAGGTATCGCGGTTTTCGTGACGTCGTGTGACAGACAGGTGCAGTGGGGCTGGTATAAAAAGTTTTTCACCAATCGCGGGGGGCTGATTGCAGAATTGGAATAGAAAAGTTTAGAATAGTTTTACGTTAGCGCCCTTGGACTGCTCCAATGCAAGAACTATGCCCGACTCTATGGCCACTGCAGATTGTGAGCCAATAAAGAAAGTTAACGAGTTAGACAACCGGGTTCAGCCCCACGACCGGTGACTCGGCCGTACTTCGACAGCGACAAATCAAACAATCGCGTAAAAATAAGCCTTCTCTCTCTCTTACCCGCTTGTCTCTTCATAGTCTGGCAGTCCTTGCCGCAGATATATCACGCAGCGTCGAAGGACAGGTAGTGGTACTTTTTCTATCAAGTAATGTACTACTGGAAGTATATAAAACCTGTTCGTACAGAGTAATACAAACAATTACAGCGTCAATTTCCAAAATACGCGGAAGCTTAAGTAGCTACTTTAATAAAATAGGCAAACTCAACATAACCATCACTCGATACGCATTAAGCTAGGACCCTTGGCGTAATTATTAAGAACCAGCGACTGCACTTGCAATTTCGTCACCGACATATCTCTTCAGTTTACGTGCAGCGGCGACACTTCGAGACGCATCGTCTGAATAACGAGGGTTTCGGCTTACCCGTTCTGACTGCCACTTCGCTGAAGACGCCGTTGGTCGTTGCGATTAGGCAGCGGAGAGTCAGCGGTCGAGCTCGGGGATCTGCAGCTGCTAATTGCTTTACGATTCCGCCGTTCTTATCAGGACAGCCTCGGCCGCCCTGTGACGGCTCGCTCATCTGTAGTCCTCAGTAATCGCCAAAATGGGCGCGACATATACGAGGGCTTTCAGAAGAAGTCGCAGATGGCGGCGCCGGGAGCAGGACGCCACTGCTCTTTCACTGTCATGGCACGTGTATATCCACGATAAGCGAGATCTCTCGTAACATCGCCCCTACCGCCCACTCCTCCCTTGTATTTACCCGCTCTTGGCTAATCAAGAAATATCCAGCCTAATATGGCGGCAAAGTGACAGCACTAGTGTGCGAAGTTCGACTAGGTGGTTCGAGGGTGACAGTGTAAGGACACCTTTCCTAAGTGCTCTAGAATGCTTTAATAAGTAAGTTTTTTTTAACAAAAGGTGCAACTGTAACCTACAAAACATTTTTAAATCCTTTATAGTACGTCTCCCAAGGCATATGCCTCCTTTTTTAGCGAAGTATAAACAACGTGCCTCACCTAGTTCACCGAGGAAACGGGGAGACTACGCGCCTCGCATAATGCATGAAAACGGTGATAAAAAAATGTGAGCATTCAGTAAATAGTTTCAAAGCACATAATTAATATACATGCCTCAAGCTTTTGCTACACGTCACCCCTAACATATGATCCCATTACCTCCAAATATAAAATGCTGCCACTTTTGGTTTTTCCAAGGCAGCGGAGAGACAATGCAAGCGTTTCATTTAACACATAAACAAGCTGGAATACAGAATACGGCAAATTTAGTTTAGTCGCTAGTTAACTCAAACACTTCAAAATTTGCCTGCACATCGCCCCTAACGTAATCACCCACCCCACCTCAATTTCCTCTAAATATAAAATTGGTGAATAGTTTTGTTATCTCAGGTCTCTGTGAAAACCCGCACAGAATACTTGCGAGCGCATTTAGTCGCACAACTATGCAGTAACGCAGACGACTGATCGCCAGTATAGGCGTAGTGCACCGCCTATAGAGGCGCCACTGATAGCCACCTAACGGGCGCCTCCACACGACAAAAGAAAGGATAAGAACAAGAAATTTCCCGCCGAACGGCGGCGATCCATCGCTACCGTTGCCCCCGCTGATGAGGCTTTGCGGGGACTAATCAGAACCGTATCGCCGGCACGTTTTTGCCAGTATTTGAGCACCCCACCGTGCAACACTTCTTCGACATTCCTTGAAGCTTTAGCCATCCCACACTTGCGAAGGGTGTCGCTTGTCTTGCTCTGAAAATGTGAATGAAAACAGAGAAGCACGATCAACGACACAGAAAACTACAGCGGGCGGCTGGCTCCTTTCCCGAGTGCAATGGGCAAGGACGCCACCAGTGGCGCGTAAAGCCCCTTAAACTTCGTGAAGTAGTGCCACGCTTTGAAGAATACCGCCACCTCCTCGCACGCTCTGACCGAGGCCGACGCCGCGTCGCTATTGGCCGAATAGCATAACGTGGGCCCTCGCGCCGTGCATCAGCGGCATTTTTGCTCGAGAAGCGTCTACAGAGTGGCGAGGAACGCATGATGTTGGCGCCGTTGCCACGCTACAGCAGTGTAGGAGGCGCCACGGTCGAGGAGGGTGCGTGAAAAAGAGGAGTAACGAGGAGGAGGGAAGGCGGAGGAGGAGAGTGTCACCACTTTACGAAGTTTAAGGCGTTTTAGTGGCGCGTTCATCGGCGCGCACTGCACGCACAGAACGACGCAGCTACTGTGTCTGTGTCGTCTGCCATAATACGTGCGGTTGTCCTGTCGTCTGCGCCATTTTCCATACGTACTAGTGGCCTACCGTGCTTAAACCGTGGTCATGCCTTAACTGGCAGAAGTGCGCTGTCAGACCGCTTTGCGATTTTCTAATGCATAATAGTTTTATGAACTAGTGTCTCAGTGACCTATTGACTAGTCTGCTTCCCTGTTTACACAATTTGTTTAGTTGCTTTGTACCTGTGTCATGCTTTGAGGTTTCTATGCGAGAATCGACGCCGCGCTCGACCCCTGACGTGGCACCATTTGTTGCGAACCTCTCTATGTTCTCCTGTAGTGGTTGTGTCCGAGTACACGGTATCGCGTAATTCCGTTGGTGTGAGAGGGCTGCTTGTAGCCGTGGTGCCTGATTGGATGTGCATGTGGTATATGTTAGCGTGTGCAGTCTTCTCCTGCTGTTTCTAGTTCGCTAAAAAATGTGTACCATCTTTATTATTTATGCAATAGTGGTGCGAAGAACCGGAGACAGACTTTCCCCATAGCGTTTATTCCCGTGAGACGCACTAAACACCACCGCCGTCTGCACACAGGTTGCTCTTGTCACCTTCATATCTTGCAGTGCCGTGTTCGCTTGGCTGTCGCTTGATGGAATGCATTCAATTTTCCATTTCTGAAACTCTAGCTTACACACTGGGGGGACGACACTACCAGCAACGCCAATTAATTTCGTGACACAATCTGGGGACGCGCGCCACGAAATCGCTCCTGGTCTACAAAAAACGGGCATGCATTGAGTTCTGACTGACTTCACTTCCGCCATTGTAACATGTTGTGATTAAAATAAATTATTAAAGGCGCAGGATTAACAGGGAGATTAGCCGAATATATGAGGGGAGGGGGTGACGGAGGGGGAGCGGGAGTGCCTGCTTCCTGCTACCCCATTACGCTTGCGTATGGTTTAAGGAAATTTAACGAAATGCGGTTAATTAGAGAGGTCGTTGGCGATTATGACGTAATTTGAATGGATGCGGTGGAAGAAAGTAAAGGCAACAATTTAAAGTAAAAATTACAAGAGAATAATATATTAAAACAATACATAAATAATAATTATTAATAATGCTTGTACATTATAAACAGAAAAGCATTGCTTAGGTAGTTAAGCTGTAAATTCATCTACTTGTGATGTACTACGTACCTTCCCTTCTGTATGGCACAGTAATATATGTTGTGGAATTCGAACTGGACAGGCTTCGGTACGCTTAGACTCCCTATGTCTACCTAAGT